>NC_056736.1:145269893-145377393 GCF_019279795.1 Protopterus annectens | reverse complement strand
TCCTCCACAGAAAGGATGTTATGTGGACAGAGGGAACAGGGGACATTGGATTCATGGGGTTATGTAAAATATTCTCCCAAGTGCAAATGAAATGAAAAGGGTTTCAGAACATCATAAAATGACTGTAATATACTGCCAGTCACACACCACTTGATTGAGGTTAGATTCAAACTCACACCTGTGTAAGTATATAAGCATGATTCCATACAACCAAAGACTAGCACCACTACAGATGCCCAACTTTAACACTCTCAAAGTGCACTTCATAGAGGATGACATCATCAGTGTATGGTGAAAAGATGTTGGTAGGACTGTGTGACATAGATGTGGACTCGTATCTTAGTATAACATTGTCTCCTGACTGAGAGTTGAATGAACACACACTTAAGTTGACCACTTTGAGATTAAAACCCCTACCTATTTAGTTAGACAAGCTACAGAACATAGTACTTAACACTAGCACCACTGCCCAAGTGTGACTATATCTGTATCAGATTGCAGTTATTAGAAAATAGTGTATGGTGAGAAGATGATATTGGGAGGTCTGTATGAAACTGCTGTGCAGTCCTGTACCATTGTAAAAGTATTTTTTGAATGATACTTGAGTGAGGTAAGCAGGACCTGGAGTCAAGCTCTTATAACTACACACACATGCAAATTGCCTGTTGTGAGATTTGATCCCATGCCTAACTAGTTACAAGAGCCAGAGAAAAGAAAACATAGCACTAGTACCACAGCACAAGTCGGAGTTTAACTGTATCAGAGTAGAGGATGACATCATCAGTGTATGGTGAAATGATGATGGTGTGAGAGCTGTAGGAAATTGATGTGGAGTCATGTACCAGTGTAAAAGTATTTTCTGATTAATACTTGAGTGAGGGCAGCAGGACCTGGAGTCGAGCTCTTCTGACTAAGCACACACACACACACACACACACACACACACACACACACACACACACACACACACACACACACACACACATACACACACACACATGCACACACATGCACACACATTCATACACACGCACACACATGCACACACACGTACACTCACCCACACACACACCCACACACACACACACCCACACCCACACACACACACACCCACACCACACCCACACACACACACACACACACACACACACACACACACACACACACACACACACACACACACACACACACACACACCACACACACTCACACGTTCACTGTGGTGAGATTCAATCCCTTATCTAACTAGTTATAGAAGTGAGAGAACAGAGTACTTAATACTAGTACCACAGCACAAGTCTGACTTTAGCAGTGTCATAGTGCACTTTATTGCAGATTATGTGATCAGTGTATGGTGAGAAGATGATGGTGTGAGGGCTGTAGGAAATTGCTGTGTAGTCATGTAACTATGTGAAAGTATTTTCTGAATGTTACTTGAGTGAGAGCATCAAGACCTGGAGTCACATTCTTCTGAGTACACATGCCCATGCACTCAGACATACAGATAGACAGACACGTTGACTGTTGCATGATTTTGTCCCCTATTTAACTAGTTACGCAAGCTGGAGAACACAATACTTAACAATCACACCATCACAGACATCTGATTTTATTACTGTCACGGTGTTCTTTATGGAGGATGACAACATCACAGTGTCACAGGAAAGATATACTGTTATTATGAGATGTGTGCAAAGGCAGGACTTGGGCTATGAATGCATGATTACGATTTGCAAAAATAAATTTAAATATATCCTGGTAATCTATTTGAAAGGAGCTGTCATGAATGTGTCTTGCAGATGTACCTGTATACACACACACACACACACACACACACACACTCACACATGCTCGCTCACACACACACACACACACACACACACACACACACACACACACACACACACACACACACACACATGCACACACACAAACTTTGAAACCCCACTACTGCAAAGGTGGAGGTATGTGTCTTCATATTCAGATGAAGTGATGTCCACATTAATCGAATTTACTGACAATCACCGTCATGCCTTCTTAGATCGATCTTTTATCCTATTCAATAGCATCTACAGTAGAGTCCTTTATCTATATTATATCATTTAAGTTTACCTTAGCCACCATCAATACTTCCCACTCTCCAATATACATTCATTCCTTTTGCAGTAAACTTTCTTATCACTCTGTCCTGAAATTTAACTTCAAAAATGTACAATATATCTTAAAGCAACTTTCTACGCTAATCTCCCCTTCTTCTCTTTGTCCATCTTCTTGATTTTCTCATATCAGTCTTTCATCCCTATTATGTAAAAGTCAAAATGTTCTATTTCCATAAATTATTTGACTGCTTAGTAATCAAGCTACTATTCTAAACTGTTTTGTCTACTAATTATCTTTTCCATTTTATCATAAATGTTAAAGTCACTCATTTTTGATCATATAATTTTTCTGTCAATATTGTACTTTTATTTTTTGTTTAAAAATGTATGCTATGTCTTGATATTACTGTTGTTTAAACTTTTATTGTCCAAACATTGTACTGTGAAGCTTTTTTCCTTGGGTCTCCACTGAAAATGGGTTTCTGACCCAGTCAGACTTTCCCAGTCACCAAATGTAAATAAATAAATAAATAAATAAAAATAGTATTATATGATCATGGATGACCAATATCCAGTGACAGTATAAACCCATACCAAATGTAACACTGCATTTATCCTCTATATTTATCTAGTTTACTTCACAATGACAAAAGTACTGATATATCATTTGCAAGTGCATTGCTGCAAGGCACACATGAATATCAGAAAGCATGTGCTCAGTCAAGCAAACATGTACCTGCCATTCTCTTGTGTTTATTAATGCCTTTCCATGTATTTGAAAATAACAGTGAGGCATGTTAAACACCTCTTTACATCATGCATTGCTGAGAAACTGATTTTTACAGATGATGGCAAAGTGTTAGCACATTCATGGTTTGAATTTCATGAGGTTGTGAAGTAGTTTGCAAAATATGTTTTGGGAGAAATTGCAGGCATATACTGTGATGTTCATGCCATAGTCTATATCTGAGATGTGGCCAAAGTTTTATTACATAAATAACTGTTGCCATTGCCTTCCCATTTGTGCATCATTAAGTGCCGAGCAAATGCAACTCTATACTTAAGGAAAAAACTGTAACATTTAATTTGGTTTGCCTTCCTTTGTGTAAATAGATTCAGCAGTAAGGCATGGCAATCAGCACTCTGGACAGTACTGAGTGTAGAAAATACACCTGCTCCCCAACTTTCTATGTGGTGCAGTACGCAAGAGAGAGAGTCCAGGTGAGCCAGGCTTCAAATCCAGATTATTCCCTTTTTTTTACAAATACTGTCAGGAAGACATTTGCTAGGAAAATGTGGTCAGGACTGCAAATCCGACTATCAGTGACTACACTAAACTGTGTGTCTTCCCAAAATTTTATGAGTAATGCATTCCTCAAAATAGTTGTACAATTAGTAGCTATTTTGCAGGCCTCACTGCAAATCACACGTTAATTGTGTGCACAGCTTTCTCAAAATGATAAGGGGTGTTACAACTTTTGAAATGATAATTATGACTCAGCAGATATGTTAAGTATTCGAGTATGGCCAGATATCCTGCACAGTATGTGCAGTATGCCTCTTCACAGTAAGGACAGTTTCAACATCACATTAGATGAACACTTCATCCATCATCATCTAAACATGATACAAAGGGAATCCTTCAGCAGATTTTTAACCCTTGCACACTGCAGGAGCACTGATAAACTAATGAATCAAGGGAACATGATTGCATTATCCATCAGCAGAGTCATGTCAGTATGAAAAAGCATGAGATTACCTGTACATCCATCAGCTTATTAGATGCACACACGTAAAGAGGGGTGGGAGTGAAAATATGAATACAATGAGAGGTTTACATACACATAACAATGTCTGGTTTAATGGAACATTCATGGACATGTCTTTGGTCTGTTCTCATTATTAAGCTGCCATTCTGTCTATCATGAAGTGACTGACATAAGAGTAAAGAAGAGGGACAATAGGCTTACGTCAAGCAGAATATGGTTGGATAAATATGTGATAGTTGTGGGAATGGATGACATTTCAGATACCCATTCTGGCCAGTATTTAACATATCTCCAAAATAACTTGTAACTCTGGCAAATGTTGTGATTAAACATATCATACACATATAAAATCACTCTAAGAAATTGTGTGAGATGCATCTGTAATTCAACCCTTGATGTTAACAGGCAAAACAAAAAAAAAAAAAGACAGTCACATGATTTATGCCAACACACCACATAGGAAGTTGCATTTTATTACATTCAGCAGGCTAAAGAACTGTCAGACTGTTTCAAAGTAGTGCCTTTACTCTGTTTAACCCTGCGTTCCTTTAGCGCAGCATGTTTAAGAACCATTGTGTGGAAATAACTGGACTAGTGTGGCCAATGGCAAAAACTCACCAGGTGAGATTAGCTGATTACTAATCTGTGTTATGCAAGTGGGAGAATGGCTATTTTACAGAGTGTCTATAATGTTAGTTTGGTTGGTAAAACAGGTTGAAAGCTAATGATATGGCAGACTGGGATGTGTGACTATGTGAGGTGGAACAGGAGTGATGCACTAGTTATAGCTGCAAAGTGACAGTAGGCAGCTGCAGACACTGTTTAGAGTTTACATACAGAAAAGATGTTTTTGGAATGGAAATGGATTGTTATAAGGACTGGGATGGAGATTATATCAAGTCAATAATCTGTTGATTCACAATTTGTTGTATTTAGTGGATTGTAATGAGACTGCATTACCCTGAGTTTGTTTGTATTATTGGATCATAATTTTGTTGATTATAGAATGAAAGCATCTGTTGTAAAAATGTTAAGATTATGATTTTAAGGAGAAGGATAACAGTCAGTAAAAATATCTTGTTTATGATTATATCAGATCTGTCCTAGGGTAGCACAAGGATGAGATGGAGTGCCGCAAAGCAGGCAGCACCTTCCAGTGGGAGTTAATCAGTAGCAGTGTACCTGGCTGAGATAATTAGTAAAGTTAAGGTATGCAGTAAGATAAAATATGACAACAATGGTGTAAGTGTGATGATATTATTTCAAGGGTAACATGATCAAAGAAGTTGCAGACTTAACTAAAAAACTCTATGCACTGCAGCTCTTACAATGTTAATATAAAGAGCCTGAACCATGAATTGAAGATAAGACAGGTGGGGTGAGCTAAAATCATGATGTATATTGGAAGAACACTGATTAAGTCATCAACATGTGATGTTCATGTCAATATTTACACTAATGGAACAGCAGTATAAAAGTTACACTTGCAATCACAACTACATAGGAGCATTGGTAAAGGCCACAATATCCACAGGTTGGAATTCCTGGGTAGCAGAAAGGGAATCATGCCTAGGAAAAGCCAAAGAGGCTTTAGTTATAGTCCGTAAAGGTATATGTGTCAGGTATTAGAATGATTTCCTGGGAGAAACTCATACTCCTGTGCCTGTGCAGTCTTTCTGGGTGACCTACCAAGTCTATGAATCTCAGTACAATGCTCTACTGCAGCCAGAAGGGGCAACAGTGAAAAAGGCCAAAATTATTAGTCAAGACAAAATGTTTTAGTGCCTTTGCAACACAGCTGAAAGTATTGAAAGGAAAAGTTGAATCAATAAAGATAGAACTAATAGAACATGTGAAAGTTTGACTGAAAAGTATTTGGAAGCCTTCTTCAATAAAAACTTTCCAGTTTTATTGGGAGAAAAGTAAATTAATCAGATTAGGGTTGTGTGGGTAGATCGCTAGTAAAAGACTAATTGAAGGATGTGGGTGGCATCATTGCTTACATCATAGGTATCACTGCTTACATCATAGACATGCTTACAAAAGAATATTTGCAGAGATTGGCTAGGAAATGTAGTCTGCTTATTCAGGTATCTTTGTTTACTAAAAAATAAAAAAAAAAAAAATCTGTATGCATTTTTTAGTTTGTTCTGAGATGTTAGTTTTGTAGCTTAATTTGCAGCTGTGAAAAGATTGTGTATTAGTGGAAGATTTTAGCATTGGTTATACATTATACTTTACTTCGGGTCTATATCATATATTCAAAATGCCAAAATGTCGAACACCGTATCTTCGAACTTGGAATTTCGAATATTGAAAACATCGAACGCTCAGAATAACGAATTTTTTTTCCCAGGGAAAAAATGTGCTGTTCCGAGAAACATACACCCAACACAAGCACACCAAAATAAATAAACCACACACATACATTTAACAAAACCCAACCCCACATTAAACCACACATACATTACTAACTATCCACTTACCTTAACCCGCACTTTAACCGTAAGGTCCATAACTATCACACCCATACCCTACAAATCTATACACAAACAAACTAATTAATACACACACACATACAGTTAAAAAAACACAACCCTACACTACACCATACATACATTATTAACTATCCACTTACCTTAACCCGCACCCTAACCCTAAGGTCCGTAACTCTTGCACCACAGTGGAGGAAATAGTTAAGCCATGGAACGGCCCACCAAAATCTTGCCCTAGGTAAGATTTTGATGTTCTGGGTCTTCGCTATTTTCACCATTTGATGTTTTGGGTTCGATGTTTTCAAATTTGGCATTGTACCTCTTCGGAATTTTGATATAGACCCTTTTACTTCTATTTCCACAAGTACAAATACATGTAAAAGGTAGCTTTTTGTATTTTGAACTCAGTGTAGGGCTTCAGTCTTGTAGCTTAACAGTTGTGGCAGGACTGTGATCATTTAGTAATTTAATACAGTATTACTAGTGATTTTCTGCATAGTCTGGTGCCTTAGCCTGCCAAAAGACTGTGATAGTGGCAGTATTGTGAATTCTGCATCAGTATGTGTGCTTCAGTTTTTTATATAAATGCTTAATGTTACATTCCGCTAGTCTGGTGCCTTAGTTTGTGCTGGGTTGGAATTAGTAGCAGTATTGTGACTTCTGTTCATGGTTTGTGTTTCATTATTTTTATAGATGTATATACCTGCTTAAATTGTATTTCAGTGCGTTTTATGTTTACTTGCTTCCCCCCCCCCCATTTTTTGAGTCTACCCCAGTTCCAACTTAGCCATTAAGCTAATTGTTTCTGAAATTCTAAACACAGGACTAGAGCTAGAGCTTGAATTTTTAAAAACCCTCTCACTCTTCTGTTGTGGTTTTAAAAGGCTGCGTCTCTGGCTTCCACCCTTATGGGAATCTGACTTCCAAAGTCATTCCCTCCATTCTTTCATTCCTATTGTCTGTTGTGTAACTCCCAGAATATTAATGATCTCATACAAAATGACAATGTACCACTCATTCCTGACAAAATTCCAATCTTTCCACAAATCACTCATTTTCTATTCAACCGGTACCCACATCTCTCATATGTAAACTATTTAAAAAAATTCAAACCATGCTCTCTTTCCACAGACAACCTCCCCCCGGAATATTTACAACTAATAGCAAATGCCATTGCATATCCAGTTAGTATCCTTATAAACAGCTCTCTCACAGAAGGATACGTTCCACATCTATGGAAAAAAATCTATCATTACTCCACTACATAAAGGTGGAAACTCTCATGACTTCTCAAACTATCCCCTCAGCTCTATACTTTCCCCACTATCCAAAATCCTTGAGAAGTGTATACACACACACACACAATTCCTCAAGTACCTCACTGATAATAATCTTCTGTCTCCCACTCAACACGGCTTCCGCCCAGAGCACAGCACTATTACAGCCCTGCTCTCATTCACCGATACTGTCAATAAAGCCTTAGATATGTCACCCCACTTCAGTAATACTATTGGATCTATCTAGGGCTTTTGACACAGTATCACATACTAAACTTCTGATCCAATTAACAAAACTTGGCTTTACCTCCAAATGCCACAACTGGTTTGCATCATACCAAAACAATAGACAACAATCTGTAAAGTGGCATAATGTCCAATCTGATTCTCTGTCGAATAACACAAGAGCCCCTCAGGAGTGTGTGTGTGTGTGTGTGTGTGTGTGTGTGTGTGTGTGTGTGTGTGTCTATATATATATATATATATATATATATATATATATATATATATATACAAAATTAGAGAAATGGCATAGGAGTTATTCTGAAGGAACAGTATGCTAAGAGTGTTTTGGAGGTGAAAAGAGTGTCGGATAGAGTGATGTTTATGAAGCCGGAAATTGATGGTGTAATGATAAATGTTGTTAGTGCATATGCTCCACAGGTTGGGTGTGGAATGGATGAGAAAGAAAAATTTTGGAGTGAATTGGATGAAGTGGTGATGACTGTACCCAAGGGTGAGAGAGTGGTGATTTGAGCAGATTTTAATGGGCATGTTGGTGAAGGGAACAGAGGGGATGAAGAAGTGATGGGTAGGTATGGTGTTAAACAAAGGAATGCCGAAGGTCAGATGGTAGTGGATTTTGTGAAAAGGATGGACATGGCTGTGATGAATACGTATTTTAACAAGAGGGAGGAGCATAGAGTGACATACAAGAGTGGAGGAAGATGCACACAGGTGGATTATATCTTATGTAGGCGGGCCTTTGAAGGAGATTGGAGACTGTAAAGTTGTGACCGGAGAAAATGTAATTAGGCAGCATAGGATGGTGGTTTGTAGGATGACGTTGATGATCAAGAAGAGGAGGAGGAGTGTGAGGGCAGCACCAAGGATCAAATGGTGGAAACTGAAAAAGGGTAATTGTGAGGTGGAGTTCAGGGATGAGTTAAGGCAGGCACTGGGTGGTAGTGAAGAGTTACCAAATATCTGGGTAACTACAGCAGAGCTAGTAAGAGAAACGGCTAGAAAGGTGCTTGGTATCACATCTGGACAGAGGAAGGATGACAAGGAGATATGGTGGTGGAATGAGGAAGTACAGGAGAGTATACAGAGAAAGAGGTTGGCAAAGAAGAAGTGGGATTGTCAGAGAGATTAAGAAAGTAGACAGGAGTATAAGGAGATGAGGTGCATGGCAAAGAGAGAGGTGGCGAAGGCTAAGGATAAGGCATATGAAGAGTTGTATGAAAGGTTAGACACTAAGGAGGGAGAAAAGGGCCTGTACTGATTGGCTATACAGAGGGACCAAGCTAGGAAAGATTTGCAGCAGGTAAAGGTGATAAAGGATAATGAGGGAAACATACTCACAAGCAAGGAGAGTGTGTAGAGCAGATGGAAAGAGTACTTTGAGGGATTGATGAATGAAGAGAATGAGAGGGAGAGAAGGTTGGATGATGTAGGGATAGTGAATCATGAAGTACAATGGATTAGCAAGGAGGAAGTAAGGGTAGCTATGAAGAGAATGAAGAATGGAAAGGCTGTTGGCCCAGATGACAAACCTGTGGAAGCATGGAAGTGTTTAGGTGAAATGGCAGTGGAGTTTTTAACCAGATTGTTTAATGAAATCTTGGAAAGTGAGAGGATGCCTGAGGAATAGAGAAAAAGTGTGTTGGTACCGATTTTTAAGAATAAGGGTGATGTGCAGAGCTGTAGTAACTACAGAGGGATTAAACTGATCAGTCACAGCATGAAGTTATGGGAAAGAGTAGTGGAAGCAAGGTTAAGAAGGGACGTGATGATTAGTGATCAGCAGTATGGTTTCATGCGGGGAAAGAGCACTACAGATGCAATCTTTGCTCTGAGAGTGTTGATGGAGAAGTACAGAGAATGTCAGAAGGAGGTGCATTGTGTTTTTGTAGACTCAGAGAAAGCATATGACAGGGTGCCTAGAGAGGAGTTGTGGTATTGTATGAGGAAGTCAGGATTGTCAGAAAAGTATGTAAGAGTGGTACAGGATATGTACGAGGGTAGTGTGACAGCGGTGAGGTCTGCCGTGGGAGTGATGGATGAGTTTAAGGTGGAGGTAGGGTTACATCAAGGATCAGCTCTGAACCCTTTCTTATTTGCAATGGTGATGGACAGGTTGACAGACGAGATCAGACAGTCCCCTTGTACTATGATGTTTGCAGATGACATTGTGATCTGTAGTGAGAGTAGGGAACAGGTGGAGGAGACCCTGGAGAGATGGAGATATGCTCTAGAGAGAAAAGGAATGAAGGTCAGCAGGACTAAGACAGAATATATGTGTGTGAATGAGAGGGAGGATAGAGGAATGGTGAGGATGCAAGGAGTAGAAGTGGCGAAGGTGGATGAGTTTAAATACTTGGGGTCAGTAGTTCAGAGTAACGGTGAGTGTGGAAGAGAGGTGAAAAAGAGAGTACAGCCAGGATGGAGTGGGTGGAGAAGGGTGTCAGGAGTGATTTGTGACAGTCGAGTACCTGTAAGAGTGAAAGGGAAGGTCTACAAGAGGGTAGTGAGACCAGCTATGTTATATGGGTTGGAGATAGTGGCATTGACAAAAAGGCAGGAGTTTGAGCTGGATGTGGCAGAATTAAAAATGTTAAGATTTGCACTGGGTGTGATGAGGGTGGACAGGATTAGGAATAAGTATATTAGAGGGTCAGTCCAGGTTGGAAGGTTTGGAGCTAAAGCCAGAGAGGCACGATTACGTTGGTTTGGACATGTGCTGAGGAGGGATGCTGAATATATTGGGAAAAAGATGCTAAGGATGAAGCTACCAGGAAACAGGAAAAGAGGAAGGCCTAAGATAAGGTTTATGGATGTGGTGAGAGAGGACATGCAGGTGGTTGGTGTGACAGATCAAGATGCAGCAGACAGGAAGAAATGGAAACAGGTGATCTGCTGTGGTGACCCCTAATGGGAACAGCCGAAAGAAGATGATGATGATGATGATCAGATCTTTGTAGTGAGGTGCAATAGTCTCATGGCCTTATAGAGTAAAACATCTCCTATCCACAAGGAAAAACAACAAACCACAGGTAGAACTGCTACTTCATGAAGAGTGAAGTTTCTGGCTGAACCACCTTGAAATCATGCAAATAAGATCTATAGACTATAGGCAAGCATCATAATCAAATCATCATAAACAAAGTCCCATAACATATCCTAGTAAGCTGTAGGTCACCCTCTATGCCCCTAGTATCTCATAGTTTGTATTTAGACCTACTGTAGACACTCACCACTAAAACAAATACCCTATTCTAGGGAGACATTAACTACCCCTCTATAGATTGTATGGGAAATGCACACTGCCTCATACTCATGTGCACAATTATCCCTGGATTTTATTAACCCACATGCCATTGACCAGATAGTGCATATACCCATCAGAGGTTTAAACATACTGGACCTGGTACTCACCTATATGGGAGAGCGTTTCACCCCCTTCCCCCCAATATCACGTTTTCCTTCAAAACAAAAGTCAGCTTGGTAACCCCAGCAAATCCTGTAATGCTTAAAACTAGTCCACAGCAAACTATATCCTATTAAGCAATTGTTGCCAAAATTCCCTGCCCCTCCCAACCTTGTTTTCACAGCAACCTATGTGAAATTGTTCAGAGAGACTCTATGCAACTATGTAAATTGATTTATAGAGGATGCTATACCAACAAGAAGTAAGCTCAAAAAAAAAATTAAAAACAAACCATACCGGAGGAGTCCTAACCCTAACTGGGTATATAGCAAAAGGGAAAAAAAAGTCATGGCTAAAATCAGGAAGAACTCCCATAATGATTAAACTAGGAAAAAAGACCTTAGGTGTCGTCCACAGCTTCAGGCTTCAGTCTGTTAAAACACAATTTATTGATTGCTTAAAAAGTGAAGCTGACAAAATGTAAACTTCACTGGAATATAGTGAACTGAAAATAATTAAATATCCAAGCAATTGTCATCCACAGCTTCAGACTTCAGGTTGTTAAAACTCAATTTATTGAAAGCTTAAAAAGTGAAGCTGACAGGAATGCAAACTTCACTGAAGTACTGAAATAATTAGCCTAGTAATTAGCATCCACAACTTCAGGCTTGTGGATATTTAATTATTTTCAGTTCACCATATTCCAGTGAAGTTTACATTTTGTCAGCTTCACTGTTTAAGCAATCAATAAATTGTGTTTTAACAGACTGAAGCCTGAAGCTGTGGACAACACCTAAGGTCTTTTTTCCTTGTTTATTTGTCTACCTTCGGTGTCTTTAGTAGTGGTGAGGAGAATTTATTTCCTGTTATATTGATTAAACTAGGCAGGAAATTAATTGACTCCAACAAGGCTAATTATGAGATCAAGGTAGCCTCACAGGCTAAAGACAACAACAAGACATTCTACAGCTATGTCCAAACCTCAAAGGCAGCACACATCAGTGTGCCAAACTAGTGGTCAATGGTGTCACCTTCACTGAGCAGAGTGACATGGCAAATACACTGGATGTCAAATTCAGCTTAAACTTCACCCCTTATTCCACTCACTACCTTCCCCCATGAAATACCTGCTAACATAACCACCCCAATGATTAATAGGGAGCAGGTCCTGACGGCACTAGGTAAAGCCAAAAACACTGCCTCAGTCAGCCCTGACAGTATCCCAGAATGATTCCTAAATAGCTTGAAACATTGACTTATCAGAACCACTTGAGTCACTTTTGAACTAAAGCCTCAAAATAGGCTTTATAACATGGGAATGGAGGACTGCACTGGCTATCCCACTTCAAAAGGGTGGACCATTGACCATCCCCAGAAAATAAAGACTTATTAGTCTGACTAGTCTAATATGCAAAGCCATAGAAAGAATGATCATGGAAATGATCAACAAAGATGCAGGTAACGTTCACACTCCTGAAAGTTTGGTTTTGTCAAGGGAAGTCATGCCTAGTAAACCTGGAGGATTTCTTTCAGAAGGTCGCCAAGACAATGAATGAGGGGAAATGGTGCATGCCTCCTACCTGGATTTGCCTAATGTGTTCGATTCAATACCTCGCTCAGGTATAGTTGACAATGTCAATGAACTGGACAAAACTCCCTACATAAACTCACTGGATGACCAGTTGGCTCACACACAGGACCCAGGAAATCAGGATTGGTGACACCACCTTCACTAAGACACCGGTCATGAGCAGGGCAATTTAGGGCTTGATGCTGTGACTGCTCCTATTTGGCATCCACTTCTCAGAGGGAAAGGCTAATGTCAAGTGCCTATTACTGACAAAATTTACAGATACTTGCAAATTGGGAGCTAACACAGCATTCCCCATGACACAAAAATCATATGGGTGGGGCTAACAGAGATGAAAACTCACGGATTAAAACTTAACGCCAAGAAATGCATTATAGTGCCTTTTGGGAAAACTACTATCCAGGCTTATTATGCCATCAATAATACACCCTTAAGTTCAACCTGGTAGTTGGGGATCTGGGAACATATGTACACAATAATCTGGCCTTTGACCAACACATAGCCAAGGTAGTAAGAAAACCAATTTGTGTTTCCCAACTTATGGCATCCAGGTCCATGGAATTCATAGCATCACTTTATTCAGCTCTTATCAGACTCATCACTGAATGTAATGCTCCCTTCAGCATGTACCTGACCAGACATATGTGACTGTTGGGACACCCACAAAGGTTCCTTACCAGGATCCAGGTTTTAAACACATTGTCATGTATGGATCACCCTAAAGCTCTATCTCTATACTCAGTATTCAAAAGGTTACTGACAGGTGATCTATGCCTGGCATACAAGACATTCTTGGATCCAGCTCTGATGAAAATTTTGCCCATTCACAAAATGAATAGCATCAGAACCACTTGATACAAGGATTTAAATTTTGCATAAACAAGCCATGTCGGTGTGACAGATACATGTGTCTGAGAATCTTCATGCTCTGGAACAGGATCCCCATCCATGTGAAGCAGAGTCTATCCCGAACTCTATTTAAGTGTAACATTGACCAATGGATGGGAAACTGGAAATTTAACTTGCGTTTGGCCTCCATGTCTCTGGCAGACAGATTCTGACAGTAATTCACAAACTAAAATACCACCCACACACAGAACTTCTACAAACTTCTTAACTACCATAGCCTCATGATACACCATAGGGTTTGATTGCATGGCCTAGTACATACCTATGAACCTATAAAAAATATAACAGTTTCCATATAAAAATAAAAGAAAAAAGTTGGTATTCCACAAAGATACACTTCTCACTTCAAAGCATGCTGGACAGTTGATTTGAGAATGTATCATCTGTCAAGTTCCTTCTTGCTCAGACACTAGATTAAGTTAATAACATGGTCACAGCACATCACTTATTCAGTAGTCAGGAATTCACATGTTTTTACAGCATTAGCTGGCTACCAAACAATGCAACTGCAGCTTCTTCATGCATTTTTCAAAAAGCTTAAAATTTTATAAGAAAAATGGTCTTACAGTAGTGTGGTGACCACTAACTGGGATAAGCCAAAAGGAGATGATGAGTGAGCTTTCAAAAATCTGCAGTGTATTAATTTTTATTTATAAAATAAAATAACATTGACCTGACATCATGACAAACTACCTTCAAGCTACTTTCTTTGAAAGCAAGGCTGCATTTAGGCAGATTTTGCATGAAGTGTGCAGCAATTTAAAGACATGTCTATAGAACATAGTGTTTTATGTTAAAAACCATGATGTTATATGTATGAAAATAAATCTTTAATCATTTACTTCTGTTGACCCTGAGCTCTAAAATACCTACATTTCTTTTCATTTTCTTTTGTGTAAAAAGTCTTTAAAATCAATGTTGTATAGGGATACTTTTTTCCTTGCCAAGTGTAAGTATCTTTTTTTCTTTTAGCTGCTGGCCTTGCACTGGTGTATGTAGTATGATTCAAATTACATGGCATTACCAAGTTATGAAATGTCTAAGAAGGCAGTCTAGATAATTCAATGCAACTTGAGGATTATAGACAGCATCATGCTCCTGAAGAAATACCTTGAATCATACATTCATATAACCATTTATGAAAACAAAATACACAAGACAAAAGAAGATTTTTTTATTTATTTTCCGAAAGCAGGAACAATGTCTCTGTGATCAGATTTTCTAGTCCTAGAAATAGCTTTGTCATGACATAATATTTACAAAAATTGATGTCTCTTATTACAAGAAGCAATCAAAGATATACCCCAGGATTCACGAATCCTCCGTGTAAGACTAAATTAGTCTTACACGGAAACGCCAGTCTAAGAGAAAGATGGCAGCATGCCATGCATATTAATGAGGGCGTGCTGCCTCAACTCTAAGGCTAGCATGGAGCATGCACAAGTGCAGGGGGCGTGTTGGACTGCCGAGCAGTCCAAAGATCCATGCCCCTGCAAGCCTCTCAATTGGGAAATGTCAATTGACATGAGCGATTCCACTCAAATGTGTACATACCCAACACTACACTCCCCCACATTCAAACCCCCTGTACTATTATAAAATGTAAAACTTTTATTTTTTTTTATTATTCCCGATATAGCTGCCCGTATTTGCGTGGGTTTGCCCATTGCTTAGCTACAGTTAGCAGTTTAGACATCGAAGAGGATAATAAGAAACTTATATGCAAATTAAGCAAAATAGCAATAGTGTAGTGGTAGAGCTTTCACACAAAGAGGAGGTGTTCCCGGTTCGAGTCCCACCACTCCCCTTTCTATTTTCTGTTGGAAATCTGTATATAAAAATAATTCCTGACATTTATCATTTAAATTTTAGTAAAAAACATTGAAATGGCCTATGTAGTAGTGAACGAACTTTATATATATATATATATATATATATATATATATATATATATATATATATATATATATATATTTATATAAGAAGGTGAAATGGTTATGCATACTGATGAATGCATAAGTAACGTATCTTAAGCAATGGGAAGCACTGCTAAGCAAAGTTTACCAGTATTAAGCACATTTAAGTATAATTGCTCATAGCTTAGCATTGCTTTAACTAGCGCAATAGCTTTACATGGAGCTGCGCATCGTGCAAACTAGTGCAAACAGAACATGTTTGTGCATAGCTGCACAACTCGCTAACTAGTGCAACATCGGGCAACGTTGGGCAAAGTTGAGCAAAGTCGGCTAAACACAGCCACACCTCCTAGCCGGTCTGGCCAGTAGTAAAATAAAAAGCAATGACAGGCCTTGAACCTGGGATACTGTGCACCATAATCACAGTACTGAACTACTAAGCCATGACAGCCTTTCATAAGCATGCACTTTCAACAGACACATACATATCAATGGAAGTTTACCCATTGCTAAGCAGGTGTGCCTTCAGCTGAGTTTTTTCAAAACTGGCCAATCACAAATAAGTGCAGGAAATGATGCATATTTAAGCTCCATAGGCGGGAATACTTGCCATAACTGGTTGTAGCTCCCATCTGCAGGCAGCAATGGCCGGAGCTGGAGAGGGCTGTCATTTTCGAGCGCAATGTTGGAGCATTGAGGAGTCAAAAGTACTGGTTTGGCTCCTTGTCCATAATCATGAGGATAGACTCCTGCGGGGCCAGTACCAGGGCACCCAATACAAAGCGAAAGCCTGGGACTGTTTAGCTCATGAACTCACCAGTGCCACAGGTGTCCCTCAGACTGGTGAGCAGGTCAGGCACCACCACGCAGACCTGAAGAGATGCAAGGTGGGTCAACTGGACCAGTGGATCCAGGAGGCACGTGAGATGGAAAATGCCCCACTACTGAGTAAGTAGCCATGGAATTAAGTATGTAAGAATTGCTATTCTAGTCTATACTATGGATAGGTATGTCACAATATCACTTTATTGACTTCACAGCTGCAGGTGTCCGTGCTGCCAATCAGCAAGCCTATGCAGATAGGCTGCTAAGGCTGCGCCACCGGGCAGGTTAGTAATTATCCAGCTTGTACTGTTATGTAAAATAAATGAGAGAGCCTGAAAAAAGTGTTTTAACACAATAAATAAAGGTATAATGATTCTCTAATAATTATTCTGCATGTACTGTTATATAAAATAAATGAGAGAGCCTCTAGAAAAGTGTTATAAGTCTTTAATAAAGGTATAATTCCTGGAGTGTGTCTGTGTCATTTTCTTTGATATGTTGTTGTACTCTTGCATTATAGAAATAGTACTGTTGTATTAAGCGCTGTTAACACACAGTTAGGTAGGCCCATATAAAGTGGATGAAGGGAGTGCCAGAAGCTTTTAAGCATATTTACAGTCCTCAAATGTTGGTTCATGCCCAGCATGTACAGGTTCATCTGTCACATGAGCAGCTTGGTATTGTGTTCTCCAGAAATGTCATTGTGCTGGCAGAAATATAGGGAGCTGCTAACATATAACTGATAATTTCACCTAAACATATCTAGATAAGTATAGGAAAGTAGAGCTGTCAGTGTGCCATCTCAGCAGTAGTGTGTCTGAGCAACTCACAAAATATGTAGCAGTAACATCTGCATCCCGGACAGTTTGTATGTCAGATACAGCCCATGTATGTAAAGATCTAGCAAAACCCATTTCCCAATTTAAGGACAATTGGGTAGTGTAATAATACATGTAGGGGACATATAACTGCAGTTAATAGGAATGTAGTGTAAACTAGAAGGATATATAACTTGTTAATGGAGCTATCATTTTCCACCCTACTGTATGTGCATAAAAAATGCAATTACACACCTCAATGGGTATGTCTAATCTCAAAACATTTCTTGGGACATATGTCCTATTGGTTTATAAATATCTGCATTTATTTTGATGCATGTGCCTTGTTCAAATAGTACAATATTGGTGGCCTATTGCCATCAATTAAACCTGCATGCTGTTGTAATGTCCACTGTTGTTCTATATATGCATGTGTCATGCTTGCTGTTCAACTGTTGGAACTCTGGTGTGTTGGATTAATGGGAATACTTCTGCATGCTGTTATAACTAAATGGGAATGCTGTTGACTGTTACTAACCCATATTTTCATTAAATCCTCCTAAACATAGAACGTATGGGAAGGCCGGTCCCAGCAGACCCACCTGTCCCACCTCAGCTGGCGATGGCACCTGGCACCAGCAGGTCAGGTGCCCAGCCTGGGACCTCCTCCTCCATTGGCCCTGTGCCACTTTAGGGTGGAAACCCTGCAGGGGATGGGGCTCACCTCCCCGTGCAAGTGTAGGCACAAGAGGGCCACCTATCACCCTCCGAACGGTCCGGGCTGTGGTGCATAGGGAGATCGATTGTTCTGTTGCTGATCCTCTACACCAGCTTGAGGCACTAGTGGCGCGACTCATGGGTGAGCCTGCCCCTCCTACACAGCCCCCAGCACAGCCGACCTCTGGGTTGTGAAGGTGCAGTAGTGAATGCCCATGGGTGGGGATCTCATTTCCTCTGTTGCCATCTGTGGGCTCATGGGCTTGCGATTTCTAAACATCCTTTCCCATCAATGGTGTTCACCCACCCCATGTGTCATATTCTGCCCCTGTATGCATCTTGTTTGTCTTGTCTATTTACCTCCCCAACCTACCTCCCCAAATATACCTACTTCCCCTACCCCACATTCCACTCTCACCTGAAGAAAAAAAAAAAAGGGAAATCTGCTCCCAAAAAATAATTACGTCCTATACATAGCTGCCCATTTTGCACACATGTCCACTGGACACATAAACTGATATTTAATTGGCAGTACAACATACTTTGTTGTCCTCACCCCTCTCTCGGGGTGGAATGTTTCATATTTCCCTCCAAATGTATTGCATATGCACAGCTGTTGCTGTTAAAGAAATGGGCAGCTATGGACCTTCCCTACACCTGTCCTGCACATCCCAAACTGTTTTCCTACTGTCTTTCCCTCTTTGTGCCCCTTTTTCACCACTTTCTTATCTCCCCGTTTTCTTTTCTTTCAAAGAAATGAGCGCAGGGTTTAGCAGGAGTAAACACTATTAAGCAGTAGTTAGCGGGTTTGCACGAGTGTGTGCTTGTTTGCACTTAGCTAATCATCGCTAAGCATCACGCAAACCCACGCAAACCTGCTCACAATTGCTTAAAAGTGCCTTAGTCACTCTGCATGTCAGGGCCCTTGTTCTGCTCAGCAGCAAAATAAAATACCTCTGTCAGTCTCGAACCCCGGACCTTGAACCCACTAGACTGCATGAAGTACCACTAAGCCACAGTAGACATACAAGTTGGTGCTGAAATAAATATCATGCATCAGAATGAGTGAATGTAAAGGAAAAATTGGAATGCCATAACACAAAACTTGTTCTGTGGAACTTTACCAGCAGTTGTTGTGGAATTGCGTTACATGACTGTGATAAGAGAACCAGCCATTCTAGCAGGAAATAATGTTACAGCAGCACTTTACAACCCACACACAGTATCATAGCAGGACAAACAGTGGCATATCTGGTTAGGGCAGAGGACATACATCCCAACTGTGACTACTTTTCAGGAATGACCCTGATTTTGAAACATATGTTAGCTGTGTCCCTCTGAATCCCTCTGAAAAGTACTGACATTAGGCAGAAAGGTGGGGTATTACACTTAATGAATAATGGCAATAATAAGAGTTAGACACCACTTGTACTTCAGAAAAGGTGTAGTAATCCATATGCACTGTTTCTCTCGAAGTCTCCACTTACTGTCTCTATTATTTTGAAGGTGTACCTCACTTTTACCTGCCTTTCCCTGACTCTGTTCAAATATGTACCTGAGTGTTTCCGAGGCCTGGCAGAGGCAGAAACACACAGGCATATCAGCTTTTCTGTTGTTACGCACTGTGCAAATAGCTTTGGAAGGACTTCCACAAGCATACCCTTATGTAGGAGTACAACACTGAAATACCAAAGGATGTAGCCATGTACTGGTAGCAACTGACTGTAACAATGCCATTGTACCAGTGCTGAAAAGACCTGTGCATTGCACAGAGAAAGAATAACAGGCTAACATCTGGCTACCATCTGGATAGGTACACAGTTGAGAGCTATGCAGACAGACTACTTGCCTTGATAAACTAACAGGTACACAGCAACCCTTTAAGTCCAGCAAGATAACATTCATACAATAATACATAATGCTCTCTGTACGTCTGCATCCCTTCCCAAGTGTACAATATACCTGTGTGTTCAGGGTCTACCAAGGATGTATGTAGGCATACTCAGTAATGGAATTGTCCAGTTTTCATGAGCAGCCTGTGCTAATGTCAACAATAAAAAAGCACAAACTGTTCAGAAGTGAGTACATTAATATTCACAGTATAGCAGTTCACAAACAGTTCATGTGCCAAAAGAATACATCTCAATAACTACTTTTGCATGGCCGTTATTTGTATAAGTAGAAAAGAAACTACATACTCCCATGTATCTTGTGTTAGCATTTGCAGGGGTGAGTACAATTCTACACTGACAAGTGTGTACTGGAAGTGGCAATATTCAGGTCTGAGTACAACATTTAAATCAATTGCTACACCCCTAGCTTCAGATATAAGAACTATACCAACCTTCTGACTTAAACAACGGTGTCCACAGCAAACAAGTATGAGTCCCACTTTGGAAAGCTGAAAGGGCTACGCCTACCTGACTTAGCAATTTATAACACTGGGTTGCTACGACACTGAGTACTGTAATTACCACACAGCAGGCTGCATGCAATTAGCAAATGGTGGCCACCAATTGGTGCAGAGGCCATCACATGCACATGTGCAGATACCTATAAAAGCAGGCTGTACTTGCTGCCCACACATGCAATCACTCCATTGCAGACACTGAGAGACAGAGAGAGAGAGAGAGAGAGAGAGAGAGACATTAACAGCAAAAGCAAACTCAAAAGCAAAAGGAACACGGAAATTAATAATACCAACACATACAAAGGAAAGGTATGTAACAGATATGTATTTACTGGCATGTAGTACATGTTTTTGAAGAGTACTCTATATACTTAGAAACATCCATATGTGGCAGCAGTACGTATCTATGCACATATGTCCAGTATAACTACTGCCATGGACAAATCAGTGTGTAGCTGTGTGCAGGGGGACATAACTGTGACATTTGTAGCTCAGCATTAAATGTCAAACATCTGATCCATGTTATCTGTGTTCTGTACAATAGTGTGGACAATGGCTGTTTGGGGGAGTAGCGCAAACAGCTATATAAACATGGATGTGACAGAGTAACACATGCATGATAGTCATATTAACGTGTAGCTTAGCACTGGCAAATGCTGTACCAGGCTAGTATGCTAATCTAGCATTTGTAGCTATATACACACCCTCTAATATTACTGTGTGCTCATATGTGACAGCTGTCCATGTTGCAGCAATGCCCAACAGGTCAGCCGTGAGTTCCAGGGACTTACAAGAGTGTGGACCTTGTGTGTGTATGGCACACACATACGGAGAGATATATATGTATCAGATATATTAACATCTGTACATGTGCATAGAGCAAGGGACATACTGCAACTGTATGTGAAGGGTGGACATATATATGTTGGTGAAGGTTGTTATGCGCATATTTGTATGTAGGTTGTAGTGTGTGGCAAACAAGACAGCATACAGTGCTGGTATATGACATGTGGTGGTTAAACACTGTGGGTGTGATTTGTTAAGTTTGCAATGTTGCAGCCAGTGAGGCTTGCTAAAGCTACATGAGCTGAGAGCACCTTCAATTGCATTTCTCACAAGACTGTGTGATATCATTACATTACTGTGCACCTCACATCCTTTGCATAATTGATATTCCCACCATGAAAGGTGGACTGTATATGTGCCTATATGTATATGTATATGTACACCAATGGATGTGTATATGTATGTATATATATCTATATATATATATATATATATATATATATATATATATATATATATAGATATATGAGAGAGAGAGTCATATATAGTGAGACAGATGCCTGGTATCAAAGCCATGGCCTCAGGCTCAATGCCGAAAATTGCATTGTCATCCCTTTTGGTAAAAACTCTGTACCCATGAACTGCCACATAGGTGGTAGTCTACTTAACACCGAAAGTGTGATAAGAGTCCTTGGGACACAGGTGGACAGTAGTCTCCACTTTGATGATCACAGTGCCACACTAGTCAAGAAACTCTTCTATGTGGCACACCTCATCAGAAAACGCTTCTCATCCAGAGAAAAAGAGGTCATTGTTCCCCTCTACTCATCACTCATAAGACTCATTATAGAGTACAATGCCCCTTTTGGTATGTACCTCACAAGACATCTACAACAACTGGAAAGGCCACAGACATACCTCACAAAGAGGATTACCGGCCTCAAACAGATGCCCTCTGCAGACCATCTCACAAAATGCCAGCTTTAATCTGTCGCATATCGCCTACCCAGAGGTGATCTCTGCCTAACATACAAAGCCATGTCAAACCCAGAGCTGTTGGACATGCTCCACATAAAGAAATCCCAATCCCTCCAAGCTACATGCTCTAGGGACCTAAACCTTGTCACCACAATAAACAGAACATGCTGGAGGGATAGATTCCTATCTCAGAGACTTCCCATACTCTGGAACAAACTACCTATCTATAGCAAACAAAGCTCCTCAGTAACACTCTTCATGAATAATCTTGATGATCGGATGGGAGAAAGGTAATACACCCCGGGGATCACCTCTGTGGCTCTGCTTGACAGGGGCACAGGAAATTAATTTCCTTGGGTGGCAAAGGCCGGGGTACCATTTAGCTAGGCTTATATAGGCCCTAGGGCCAATAGCCTTTTACCTACCTATGAACTTATACACACCCACATGTACTTGTTGCAATACATGCTATGTGAGGATGACTGAGTGTGATGGTCAATGTGTTGGTGAATGGGTCAAAGTTGTGTATATGTGAGATAGCCCAGTGGGAAACTGTTTCTGACATGGTATTTTGTGTCCTAGCTTTGATCCCAGCAAAAGAAGTGTATGCTATTGCTAGGCAGAAAAAGCAGTATGGCATACGGTCTGACGTAGTCCCTTAGTGTTGACTGGGGTGTGTCATTGGAGGCTAAAGCAGTACATGTATGCCTATTGATTGGTACTGCTGGTGAATCCAATTCCTTTATGAACAGTAGTACTACCTGAAGCTGTAGGCCTAAACAGCACAGTATGGTGTATGTCCACATTGCTTGGAACCACTGTTTTGTGTGTTCCCTGTAGTCCTTACAGATTACATACCTCAGGCTTAAGGTTTTGTAAGTACTGACACACAGTACTGTATGGTACACACATAAAGCTCATCTGGGTTGCCATACCTTTGTGTCTTGTAAGTATGTCTGATGTGTGTGTGGGTATGCTTGTAACATGCCCTCTGTCATATGTGTGGTACAGGATGTAAGTGCATGTCTAGCAACATGTATAGTCTAGTACAGCAGTATGCCACCCATATTCACAAATGTGCACATATATTAGGCAGGGGCTTGCCATCAACAAGTAGTGTGGTATAATGGTAATACTGTAACTGGACTATACAATCATTGCGATGGGATATATTACGTTATGAATTAGCTTGATCTATACCTTCTGCGGCTAGGTGGTGCATTGTGTCACATACAGTGAGCCATGTACTGTTGTATAGTCTTACATAGTGATTTCACTTTGTTGCTGTGCAGAACGTGGTGTAATATACAGAGTGTGCCAGGCACTGTCGGGCAGTTGTGGGGTGAGTACTGATATGTGGTATTGAAAGTGTGTATCCTCTGACAGCTAATAGGTTGCTATATATGGCAGTTCAGTGATATCTGTACTGTATAATGTTAAGTGTGCCATATGACTTGCTCAGACATATTGTTTCATTGCCTTCCAGGGATCATGGCCCACTGTCACAACCTGAGCTATAGTAGTGCTGAGTACGACATATTACAAGCAGTCTGATCCAGCACTACAGAGTGCTATTCTCAAGAACCAGCCAGGACCAGCATGAGTGGACTGCACTGTGGCAAGATGTTGTCCGTAGGGTAAATGACATAGGCATGCATAACTGGACATATGAGCAGGTACACCATCACTGCAGTGATTTACTTAGACATGTCCATCAGCATGCGTCTGATGTCCGTAGACAACAGCTTGCTACAGGTGGCGGGGTTACCATCCATCCCCCCCTCACTAGAGTGGAGGAGCTGCTCCTGAGCCTGGTGGCTCCTTGGCCAACACCAACAGCAGCAGACTTGTATCGTCATGGAGGTTGGAGCCACCCAGCAAGTTCACATGGATCGTGCAGATAACATGGCATATCTGTAGACTACTGTTACCTCTATTGGTAGATCATGCATATGTGAGATGTGTACTGT
Organism: Protopterus annectens; assembly: GCF_019279795.1. NCBI lineage: Eukaryota > Metazoa > Chordata > Ceratodontiformes > Protopteridae > Protopterus > Protopterus annectens. The sequence goes on along the minus strand of NC_056736.1, from coordinate 145,353,184 downwards.
AGTAAATTAGGGGGAAGATTTTGGGAAAATAATATGTAGGCCTGTGAATGCAAATTCCCCTACCTTTTTTACCTCCCCAACCTACCTCCCAAATATACCTACTTCCCCTACCCACATTCCACTCTCACCTGAAGAAAAAAAAAAAAGGGAAATCTGCTCCCAAAAAATAATTACGTCCTATACATAGCTGCCCATTTTGCACACATGTCCACTGGACACATAAACTGATATTTAATTGGCAGTACAACATACTTTGTTGTCCTCACCCCTCTCTCGGGGTGGAATGTTTCATATTTCCCTCCAAATGTATTGCATATGCACAGCTGTTGCTGTTAAAGAAATGGGCAGCTATGGACCTTCCCTACACCTGTCCTGCACATCCCAAACTGTTTTCCTACTGTCTTTCCCTCTTTGTGCCCCTTTTTCACCACTTTCTTATCTCCCCGTTCTTTTCTTTCAAAGAAATGAGCGCAGGTTTAGCAGGAGTAAACACTATTAAGCAGTAGTTAGCGGGTTTGCAGTGTGTGCTTGTTTGCACTTAGCTAATCATCGCTAAGCATCACGCAAACCCACGAAACCTGCTCACAATTGCTTAAAGTGCCTTAGTCACTCTGCATGTCAGGGCCCTTGTTCTGCTCAGCAGCAAAATAAAATACCTCTGTCAGTCTCGAACCCCGGACCTTGAACCCACTAGACTGCATGAAGTACCACTAAGCCACAGTAGACATACAAGTTGGTGCTGAAATAAATATCATGCATCAGAATGAGTGAATGTAAAGGAAAAATTGGAATGCCATAACACAAAACTTGTTCTGTGGAACTTTACCAGCAGTTGTTGTGGAATTGCGTTACATGACTGTGATAAGAGAACCAGCCATTCTAGCAGGAAATAATGTTACAGCAGCACTTTACAACCCACACACAGTATCATAGCAGGACAAACAGTGGCATATCTGGTTAGGCAGAGGACATACATCCCAACTGTGACTACTTTTCAGGAATGACCCTGATTTTGAAACATATGTTAGCTGTGTCCCTCTGAATCCCTCTGAAAAGTACTGACATTAGGCAGAAAGGTGGGGTATTACACTTAATGAATAATGGCAATAATAAGAGTTAGACACCACTTGTACTTCAGAAAAGGTGTAGTAATCCATATGCACTGTTTCTCTCGAAGTCTCCACTTACTGTCTCTATTATTTTGAAGGTGTACCTCACTTTTACCTGCCTTTCCTGACCCTGTTCAAATATGTACCTGAGTGTTTCCGAGGCCTGGCAGAGGCAGAAACACACAGGCATATCAGCTTTTCTGTTGTTACGCACTGTGCAAATAGCTTTGGAAGGACTTCCACAAGCATACCCTTATGTAGGAGTACAACACTGAAATACCAAAGGATGTAGCCATGTACTGGTAGTAACTGACTGTAACAATGCCATTGTACCAGTGCTGAAAAGACCTGTGCATTGCACAGAGAAAGAATAACAGGCTAACATCTGGCTACCATCTGGATAGGTACACAGTTGAGAGCTATGCAGACAGACTACTTGCCTTGATAAACTAACAGGTACACAGCAACCCTTTAAGTCCAGCAAGATAACATTCATACAATAATACATAATGCTCTCTGTACGTCTGCATCCCTTCCCAAGTGTACAATATACCTGTGTGTTCAGGGTCTACCAAGGATGTATGTAGGCATACTCAGTAATGGAATTGTCCAGTTTTCATGAGCAGCCTGTGCTAATGTCAACAATAAAAAAGCACAAACTGTTCAGAAGTGAGTACATTAATATTCACAGTATAGCAGTTCACTAACTGTTAATGTGCCAAAGAATACATCTCAATAACTACTTTTGCATGGCGTTATTTGTATAAGTAGAAAAGAAACTACATACTCCCATGTATCTTGTGTTAGCATTTGCAGGGGTGAGTACAATTCTACACTGACAAGTGTGTACTGGAAGTGGCAATATTCAGGTCTGAGTACAACATTTAAATCAATTGCTACACCTAGCTTCAGATATAAGAACTATACCAACCTTCTGACTTAAACAACGGTGTCCACAGCAAACAAGTATGAGTCCCACTTTGGAAAGCTGAAAGGGCTACGCCTACCTGACTTAGCAATTTATAACACTGGGTTGCTACGACACTGAGTACTGTAATTACCACAGCAGGCTGCATGCAATTAGCAAATGGTGGCCACCAATTGGTGCAGAGGCCATCACATGCACATGTGCAGATACCTATAAAAGCAGGCTGTACTTGCTGCCCACACATGCAATCACCCATTGCAGACACTGAGAGACAGAGAGAGAGAGAGAGAGAGAGAGAGACATTAACAGCAAAAGCAAACTCAAAAGCAAAAGGAACACGGAAATTAATAATACCAACACATACAAAGGAAAGGTATGTAACAGATATGTATTTACTGGCATGTAGTACATGTTTTTGAAGAGTACTCTATATACTTTGAAACATCCATATGTGGCAGCAGTATGTATCTATGCACATATGTCCAGCATAACTACTGCCATGGACAAATCAGTGTGTAGCTGTGTGCAGGGGGACATAACTGTGACATTTGTAGCTCAGCATTAAATGTCAAACATCTGATCCATGTTATCTGTGTTCTGTACAATAGTGTGGACAATGGCTGTTTGGGGAGTAGCTAAACAGCTATATAAACATGGATGTGACAGAGTAACACATGCATGATAGTCATATTAACGTGTAGCTTAGCACTGGCAAATGCTGTACCAGGCTAGTATGCTAATCTAGCATTTGTAGCTATATACACCCTCTAATATTACTGTGTGCTCATATGTGACAGCTGTCCATGTTGCAGCAATGCCCAACAGGTCAGCCGTGAGTTCCAGGGACTTACAAGAGTGTGGACCTTGTGTGTGTATGGCACACACATACGGAGATATATATGTATCAGATATATTAACATCTGTACATGTGCATAGAGCAAGGGACATACTGCAACTGTATGTGAAGGGTGGACATATATATGTTGGTGAAGGTTGTTATGCGCATATTTGTATGTAGGTTGTAGTGTGTGGCAAACAAGACAGCATACAGTGCTGGTATATGACATGTGGTGGTTAAACACTGTGGGTGTGATTTGTTAAGTTTGCAATGTTGCAGCCAGTGAGGCTTGCTAAAGCTACATGAGCTGAGAGCACCTTCAATTGCATTTCTCACAAGACTGTGTGATATCATTACATTACTGTGCACCTCACATCCTTTGCATAATTGATATTCCCACCATGAAAGGTGGACTGTATATGTGCCTATATGTATATGTATATGTACACCAATGGATGTGTATATGTATGTATATATATATATATATATATATATATATATATATATATATATATATATATATATATATATATAAGAGAGAGAGTCATATAGTGAGACAGATGCCTGGTATCAAAGCCATGGCCTCAGGCTCAATGCCGAAAATTGCATTGTCATCCCTTTTGGTAAAAACTCTGTACCCATGAACTGCCACATAGGTGGTAGTCTACTTAATCAAAGTGTGATAAGAGTCCTTGGGACACAGGTGGACAGTAGTCTCCACTTTGATGATCACAGTGCCACACTAGTCAAGAAACTCTTCTATGTGGCACACCTCATCAGAAAACGCTTCTCATCCAGAGAAAAAGAGGTCATTGTTCCCCTCTACTCATCACTCATAAGACTCATTATAGAGTACAATGCCCCTTTTGGTATGTACCTCACAAGACATCTACAACAACTGGAAAGGCCACAGACATACCTCACAAAGAGGATTACCGGCCTCAAACAGATGCCCTCTGCAGACCATCTCACAAAATGCCAGCTTTAATCTGTCGCATATCGCCTACCCAGAGGTGATCTCTGCCTAACATACAAAGCCATGTCAAACCCAGAGCTGTTGGACATGCTCCACATAAAGAAATCCCAATCCCTCCAAGCTACATGCTCTAGGGACCTAAACCTTGTCACCACAATAAACAGAACATGCTGGAGGGATAGATTCCTATCTCAGAGACTTCCCATACTCTGGAACAAACTACCTATCTATAGCAAACAAAGCTCCTCAGTAACACTCTTCATGAATAATCTTGATGATCGGATGGGAGAAAGGTAATACACCCCGGGGATCACCTCTGTGGCTCTGCTTGACAGGGGCACAGGAAATTAATTTCCTTGGGTGGCAAAGGCCAGGTACCATTTAGCTAGGCTTATATAGGCCCTAGGGCCAATAGCCTTTTACCTACCTATGAACTTATACACACCCACATGTACTTGTTGCAATACATGCTATGTGAGGATGACTGAGTGTGATGGTCAATGTGTTGGTGAATGGGTCAAAGTTGTGTATATGTGAGATAGCCCAGTGGGAAACTGTTTCTGACATGGTATTTTGTGTCCTAGCTTTGATCCCAGCAAAAGAAGTGTATGCTATTGCTAGGCAGAAAAAGCAGTATGGCATACGGTCTGACGTAGTCCCTTAGTGTTGACTGGGGTGTGTCATTGGAGGCTAAAGCAGTACATGTATGCCTATTGATTGGTACTGCTGGTGAATCCAATTCCTTTATGAACAGTAGTACTACCTGAAGCTGTAGGCCTAAACAGCACAGTATGGTGTATGTCCACATTGCTTGGAACCACTGTTTTGTGTGTTCCCTGTAGTCCTTACAGATTACATACCTCAGGCTTAAGGTTTTGTAAGTACTGACACACAGTACTGTATGGTACACACATAAAGCTCATCTGGGTTGCCATACCTTTGTGTCTTGTAAGTATGTCTGATGTGTGTGTGGGTATGCTTGTAACATGCCCTCTGTCATATGTGTGGTACAGGATGTAAGTGCATGTCTAGCAACATGTATAGTCTAGTACAGCAGTATGCCACCCATATTCACAAATGTGCACATATATTAGGCAGGGGCTTGCCATCAACAAGTAGTGTGGTATAATGGTAATACTGTAACTGGACTATACAATCATTGCGATGGAGGATATATTACGTTATGAATTAGCTTGATCTATACCTTCTGCGGCTAGGTGGTGCATTGTGTCACATACAGTGAGCCATGTACTGTTGTATAGTCTTACATAGTGATTTCACTTTGTTGCTGTGCAGAACGTGGTGTAATATACAGAGTGTGCCAGGCACTGTCGGGCAGTTGTGGGGTGAGTACTGATATGTGGTATTGAAAGTGTGTATCCTCTGACAGCTAATAGGTTGCTATATATGGCAGTTCAGTGATATCTGTACTGTATAATGTTAAGTGTGCCATATGACTTGCTCAGACATATTGTTTCATTGCCTTCCAGGGATCATGGCCCACTGTCACAACCTGAGCTATAGTAGTGCTGAGTACGACATATTACAAGCAGTCTGATCCAGCACTACAGAGTGCTATTCTCAAGAACCAGCCAGGACCAGCATGAGTGGACTGCACTGTGGCAAGATGTTGTCCGTAGGGTAAATGACATAGGCATGCATAACTGGACATATGAGCAGGTACACCATCACTGCAGTGATTTACTTAGACATGTCCGTCAGCATGCGTCTGATGTCCGTAGACAACAGCTTGCTACAGGTGGCGGGGTTACCATCCATCCCCCCCTCACTAGAGTGGAGGAGCTGCTCCTGAGCCTGGTGGCTCCTTGGCCAACACCAACAGCAGCAGACTTGTATCGTCATGGAGGTTGGAGCCACCCAGCAAGTTCACATGGATCGTGCAGATAACATGGCATATCTGTAGACTACTGTTACCTCTATTGGTAGATCATGCATATGTGAGATGTGTACTGTATAGTTAGAAGATGTGGAGCCTGGTGTTGTGCAATACTGATCATTTGGAACATAATATGTAAGCCTGTGAATGTAAACAGTTGTACTACTGTGAGATTGCAAACCCATAGTAGCAATGCCACAGTTGTTGCCACTGACAAACTGTCTCATATCTTTGTAGGTCCCTCTGGTGTGACAGCAAGGTAGCAGACCCATGCTGGTGAGTGTGTTCTAAATTTATTGTTGCAAATAAAATGTGCACGTCATAGGTAAGGTGTAGGCCATGTACACATGTAACACACCTACGTATAATGCATGCTGTGCATGTTTGCTGTGAGACTATGCACATCTCAGTAATGTGATTAGCTGCCTCAAACACATGCAATACACAAAGCATCACAAACAAATGTGGCTACACTGTAGTGGCCATTGGATAGGCAGATTTGATACACATGCACACAACATACACAACTATGTCATACACAGAACATGTTAAATATACTACACATGACGTATTCACACACTGTCTGTAAAGTCAGACTCCAGTATCCCAAATGTCATCCACACAGCACACATAATATACCTGAGGGTAGAGGCCTATCATGGGGCAGTGAGACAGTCTTCCACACACAACATATTCATGTTTGGCAATGCTCCTTAATGGGCACCTTACAAACCCATGTAACAACTGGCCGTGAAATGGTGGATGTAGCCATGGTACTGCAGTTCAGGTACAGCATGATAGGTGCTGGTCTGGCACACATTAGTAGCCTTGAGTGACCACATGATGCTGCATGATGATGGCTTATGTTACTACACCCCATCCAGGTATAGTAACCACAGTACTACACATAGCTTTCATTGCTATACACCTCAATGTTGTGTGTGTGTGCAAACATATGCACCTATACACAATATGCATAGCAATCACCATTTGCACAAACTGACACATATATGTCTTGTAATGCTATTGAGTGTCTAGGTCACATGACACACATTGGGTATGTGTGATGTTAAATGTTGCAGTTGTGTTGTAGCATGCCATGTCATGGCTGGCACTGACATGTCCACAAATGTTCTACACTCACCATAACTGCTGTACATTGGCTATGTGGGCCAGTGGTATTCCAGCAGGTATACATGCACCACTGATCCTGTGTGTATACACAGCATGCATGAGCTAAACCTGTGTCCACAATTATCTTCTAAAGACACAGATGCTCTAATCAGAAATGGATATCTATGTGACACACATATACACATCCAGCCATGGTATGTATTCCTGTGATTGATGGTGCACAGGACAGTAAAGAGCTTTTAATACTTGCACAGCAATGTTGTGTCCATGTATACATTGCATTCCAGGGTGAGGCCAATCACCGAACAATAACACACATACATCAAAGCCATGTATACTGTTAGTAGCAAGGACTGTCTACACTCGCACTGCATGCTGTTGAGCAACACACGTCCTGCATGCTGACATGTGTGATATGACTGTTTGGCTTGTGATACTGTACCCCACCATCAACTGCTATTGAGTATGTTCTGGATTGCTGGTGGTGTGTGTGTGCATGTGTGCATGTATGCATGTGTTCTGACATCATGTACAGGTCGTAAAGTGTGTTTCCTGTCTTTCTCTTACAGGTGCTGAGGCTGGGCTGGTTCACTGCAGCAGGGAACCTGATGTCACTGACACAAATAGTGATAATGAGGATAGGTGTGTTGAGGCACAGGCATGTTTGCCAGGGTCTATTGTTGGGCCACCAATTGACAGTACACAAGTGTCCACCCCATCCATGCACACAGTCATACTGCCAATACATCCATCATCACCAATGCCCTTAGCTGAGGGACAGTGTACAGTTGGCAATGGCCAGGACAGTATGGTATGTATGGCACATGCATCCAGACACAGCAGCCATAGCCAGATGTCTGGAACAGTACCACATAGGCAGATGTCTAGGGCTTCTCTTCGGAGCACTGATGGTCATCATGCCCCTGGCAGATGTGCCACAGATCTTACAACCTCATGCATGTTCCAGGCTGTCATGGACGCACAGGCACGTATGGAATGGTACACCAGACAGAGACTAAGGGCACAGAGGGCACATAACACCAATGTAATTGACAGTATCCGTGACCTAGCAGGTACCATCTGTAATTACACTGAGGTCACTGATAGACATTGGGGTGAGACATTAGATATCCTCCGCAATGTCATGTCCATGTGTCAGGACAGTGCGGGACGGTTGAGACATCAACGTGGATGTATGCCAGCAACATCAGCAGCTGGCAGTCGCCGTGGATGTCCATCAAGTCACAGCCGCTCCCGTAGTACCAGTACCAGCCCCAGCAATGTTGGGTGTGGGCTGTCCATAGACCGTCCTAGAAGACCATGTGCACATGGCTCTGGTCAGGCCCAGCAGGGACCTGGATCCAGTGTACATATGTCTACCTCTGAGGATAGTACCCAGTCTGGCTTAGTACCTGATACTGTCTGTAGCACCCCTGCCAGGCACAGTTACCGTATCCATGGCCAGAGACAGTGATCTGTAAAGCCTGGCAGGTACAGTCTGTGGCTGTCTCACAAATCCCCATATATGGCAGCCACATGGTGGAACTGTGTGCATGCCGACACACACACATAAACCTGACACCTAGGGCTAACACATACCCACACACATTACATGAACATTGGCCCATACCAGTACTCTTGGCCCTCACACACACACACACACACACACACACACACACACACACACACACACACACACACACACACACACACACACACACACACACACACACATACATGTTGATTGTATGGCTCAATGTAGGCCTCTGGCAAACCAACAACACACCCTGTGCATATGATGAAACCTGTGCCACCTCCTGTCATCTGTAACATTGATGCAGGAACAGGCTAACATGGTGCTGATGCACATGGTGACTTTATAGCAGTATAGCAATGTTAGCATGTTGTCAGCAGTAAAGTGTAATGATATCCTTGAAGGTGTAGCTGAGCAGGCATGATGCATTAAAGCTATGATTGTCAATGTAGTATTGTTTACACCAGTGTTAATTCCAATAGTGTATTGTCCGTCCATGTGCCACTTGGCTCATGTGTGTAGTATTGGCAGCATGTGTTAGAGAGTGGACAGTATATGTGGGATGTGTGCAGCACAGATTTGCAGGTGTACATTTGTGAACATGGTGGAGGTGCACTGTCTGCATGTACGTGCATAGTGGGCACATGGGCAGGGTGACATGCCTTGTATTACACAGTGTTAACACTCCATAGTTTCTATTGGTGGCCAGTATGCATTGTACTACACACATTTTGGAACCTGAGTACACATGTGTGCATGACATAGTTTGACACTGTGCTGTGGGTAACACTGTTATTATCTGCATTGGTTTGTATTCTGGTAGTATACATAACCTCAACAGCCTGACAGTAAACAATTGTTAGATGATGTCTTGACAACTGACACACAGATGTAGGACACACAGTAACATTTGGATCCTTCAGGTACTATACTACGCCAGTAACCGGTGGTATTTACCTGCACCCATTCCTGGGACCACTCCTATTTGGCATATAGCTCTTTTAGGTACAAGCAAACACAGTAGGGATATATCCGTCCACATCTGGAAATGCATACTGGGGGCTATAATGCATTCTCCAGATGACACACACATCCTCCACAAGGGTATCATACAGACTGATACCTTTTGTCAAACCCATGCTGTAAAGCTATAAGCCAACTAAAGCATAGTCATCGACTTTTACAAAACATAGAATCCCCACAGTACCACATAGGTAGTAGCCCCCAATATGTTGAACAGGTACCGATGTGTACATACAGCCAAGTGTTATGTCATCTCTCCTTTGGTAATCACATTTCCAAAGGTATTGTGAAATCATGCGGTGGATCACATAAGCAATAAGGGGTCTGCATGCATATCCACAAAGGTTGTTGTACACCTATAATGAATAGCCATCATTGACAGTCTTTGCTGCATTTGAACAGGTCTGAAATATACCTCAAGCATAAACCCTCACTCACACTATTCAATAGAAACTGTAATGAGTGTGTGTGACACGGATGACCTAGGCCAGGGATCACTGCAGTGGCGGGGCTTGTCACAAGCATACAGATGTGACCTAAGGTCTAGAAATCAGCAGCACATGCTGGCAAAGATAGCAGATGTGTTCATGGAGAAAGCAGGGTTCCCACCTATGAAATAATTGAGGTCACATGTACGTATATGTATTTGCCAGACAGCTACCTGACGTGCAATGCACATACTGTTGTCATTGTGATATGTCATACAGTAGTAAAAGCAAAACCCGCAACACAGTGACGTCACACATAGAGCGCACACACACCAAGTGCAGGATTCAAACCCCTACCTAACTACTTTATGATACTAGAGCAGTACACATTAACACAACATGCTATACACATTAGTGGGTGTTCTTCTTTCCACAGGTATATTTGTAGGATGGTGACATCATTAGACTTGACAAAGATGAGTATACCACTTTTAAGGTGTTTCCGTAGTCTTCAGAAAGGGTGCTCCTCTCCAAGGAAATACACACACACTCTTATACAGTTGTAAAGTGCAGGATTCGAACCCCTACCTAACTACTTTATAATACTAGAGAAGTACGCATTAACATGACGTTCTATACACATTACTGGGAGTGCTTTTTTCCACAGGTATATTTATAGGATGGTGACATCATCAGACTTAACAAAGATAAGTATACCACTTTTAAGGTGATTTAGTAGTCTCCAAAAAGGTTGCGCCTCTCCAAGGAAAATACACACACACACACACACACACACACACACACACACACACACACACACACACACACACACACACACACACACACACACTCTCATATAGTTGTCAAGTGGAGGATTCAAACCCCTACCTAACCACTTTATGATACTACAGCAGTATGCATTTACATGACGCATTATACACATTACTGAGAGCTCTCCTTTCCACAGGTATATTTGTAGGATGGTGACATCATCAGACTAGACAAAGTGGGTTACATTAGGTGGCATTCGGTGGGCTACATAGAAGGAATTTCTAAACACTTTGGCAATGTGATCATCAAAGGAGAGTTTACTATCTACCTGGGTCCCCAGGGTCATAATTACATGCTCTGTGCATACTGGATTACCACCTATGTGGTAATTTGTGTGCACTTTGTTTTATCCAAAGGGGATGACTATGCATTCTTTGGCATTCTGCTTGAGGGCATTGCTTTGACACCAGGTATCTGTCTCTGTAAGACCCTTCTGGAGAATGTCTGTGTCAGCCGTAGAGTCTATTATGGACCACAGTTAGCGGTCATCTGCAAACTTGTTCAGCCATACTCCTCCTGTGCTTGCCTGTACCTCTGAGCAGTATCTACTGAGCAGGTGGGGTCCCAGGACCAAGACCTGTGGGATGCCATTTGTGACTGGTTTAGAGTTGGACATGGCACCAGTAACTCTGAACATGTGTGTTTGATCTGTGAGCAAGTTGGCCACCCATCCTGTGACATAGCTGTTAATGTTCAAGCTGGTAATCTTTTCCATGATGCTAGAGTGAGGAATGGTGTTGAAAGGCCTTACTGAGGTCTAGGTGGGCTGTGTGGACTACTTTCACCTCCATCTATGTCCTTGGTAACTGTTTCAAAGAAGTCAACTAGGTTTAGGAGGCAGGATCTGCCTTTAACAAAGCCAAGTTGAGTAGAGTCCAGTGTCTGGAGGTTCCCAATGTCTCTGTTTATGGGTTCCATGATCATTTGCTCCATTGCTTTGCAGACCAGGCTGAGTAGGCCTATAGGGCAATAGTTTCCAGGTTCTGTTGTGGCACCCGCTTTGTGGAGCTGGATGACTGTTGCTGTATGCCATTTTTGGGTACATAGCCTGTGGTAAGTTTGAGTCTGAACAGTGAATGCAGATGAGGGTGTAGTTCCTTTTGGGACTGGTGTAGCCTGGGACACCATCCAGTCCCTCTGATGCTGTGTTCTTAGCTTTGGAGAGGGCTGTTTTTACCTGCATGTCCATGAAGTCTGGGGCTCTGCATTCTTCTGGGATGGACACAGGCCCTTTTGGGGGTGATGGGGAGAGTTTGCACTGAACTTGTCTGCCAGGATATGGGCAATGTCGGTTCAGTGTATTTTTTGCCATTTTGCAGTAGCTGACAGCATATTTGAGAGTTGCCACCTACATTTTGGTATAGCTAACGAAGACTTTGTGGTTGTTGTTCTTACATTCCTTAGCAATTTGTCTTTATAAACTGGCCTTGGATTATTTTATGAGCGATCATTGTTTCTTCCTAATAATGATGAGTGATGCCTTTCCTTTTGTGAAGTTTGCTCTATCATGTGTTCATTTCCTCCTTCTGTTGTATAGCTTATTTATGGGCAATGACCTCCAGATTGGTTTCTTACTTTTGGAAGAGTGCACCTTGGTTTTATTTGGGATGTCTCAATCCATGCATCCCTGTAGATGCTCATAGAATGCACTTGTAAATGATTCAGCAGATTGTATAGCATTATCCTATGGCAAGGGGGCTTTGGAACTTTCCACTTTGGTATTGGGAAGTGTGCATTTTGATTTTGAAAATGTCTTCACAGTGGTTTCCTTGACTGGGGGGCGGGATGTGGATGTCCAGTGTGATTACTTTATGATCTGATATTACCAGTGAGGGGTTTATCTCTGTTGTGGAACACTGGTACCCCATGTTGGTTATGATCAGGTCCAGTATGTTGTCACCTCTGGTGGGCATGGTGACCAGCTGTTCCAGGGTGTTTGAGTTTTTAAACTCTAGGAAACATTGGACAAAGGACATTGTACATGAGTAATTCTCCCACTCAATGTTTAGGTAGTTGTAATCTCCTCATATAATGGTGTTTGGTAGGACCTATATATTTTCCACTGTTCTCAGGAATACTGAGTGAGGTTCCTGAGACAAGGTAGGTGATCTGTAGCAGGCTACAATCTGATAAGCAGCTTTGCCCAATGTTAGTGGCACTTGCATGGTCTCCAAGGCCTCATGCTGTGCCACTAACCTGAAGGTGTGGGTATCCATAAGGTAAATGGATACACCCCTTCCTTTTGTATTTCACTCTGGGTTTTGGGGCCAAAGATCAGAGGGATTGTGAGTGTTTTATGTGGAGCATGTCCAACAGCTCTGTGTCTGACATAGCTTTGTATTTTAGGCAGAGATCACCTCTGAGTAGGCGATATGCGACAGAGTACAGCTGGAGCATTTTGAGACGGTCTGTGTATGGCATGTATTTCAGGCCGCTAATGCCCTTTGTGGGGTATTTCTGCAGGCTTTCCAGTTATTGTAGATTTCTTGTGAGGTACATAGCAAAAGGGGCATTGTACTCTATTATGGATCTAGTGAGTGATGAGTAGAGGGGAACAATGTCCTCTTCTAGTCTGCATGAGACACCTTTTGTGATGAGGTGTGCTATGTAGAAGGATTTCCTGACTACTGTGGGGATGTGATCATCACAGGTGTGTCCACTGTCCACCTGTGACCCAAGGTCTCTTATCACACTTTCAGTGTTAAGTGTACTACCGCCTATGTTGTAGTTCATGGCTACAGAGTTTTTACCAAAGGGGATGACAATGCACTTTTTGGCATTGAGCTTGAGGCCATGGCTTTGACACCAGGCATCTGACTCAGTGAGGCCCTTTTGTAGGATGTCCACATCTTTAGTATTTACAATTATGTCTCCTAGTTTGCAGTCATCTGGAAACTTCATTAGCCACAGACCTTCCATTTTAAAGTTTACTTCAGGGAAGTGGATACAAAACAGAACAGGACCCAGGACTGAACCCTGTGGTACTGCACTCATCACTGGTCCAAATTCATACTTGGAGTCTGCTACTTTCACAGTGTGTGTTCTGTCAGTGAACCAGTTGGCAACCCATCTTGTGACATAGCAATTTATACCTAGTTTAGTGGGTTTATTTATAATTCCAGAGTGGGGGATGGTGTTGAAAGCTGTGGCAAAATCTACATAGGTTGTGCGAACCACCTTACCCTTGTCTATGGTTCTGGTGACTGCTTGAAGTGACGTCTATCAGGTTTAGGAGACATGATCTGCATTTTACAAACCCAACATGGTTGTGGTCCAGAGTTTGGAGATTACCAATGTATTTTTTTATAAGTTGTATGATGATACATTCCATGGCCTTGCAGAGCAAGCTCATCAGGCTAAGGGGGCGCTAGTTCCTGGGGTCCGTGGTGTCTCCACCCTTGTGTAGTGGGATAACCATCACTGTGCGCCATTCAGCAGGCACAAAGCCTAAAGTGAGGCTATGACTGAACATGGTACATTGGTGTGGTGCCTGTTCATGCTGTAGTTTGTGTAGAACACAGCCTGGGAAGTTATCTGGTCCCATGGATGCTGTGTTCCTGGCTTTGGAGAGTGTTTTTTTACCTGTGCAGCCATGATGACAGCAACTTTGTAGTCCTCCATTATAGAGATGTGCTCTTTCATGGGTGAGAGGGGGGTAAAGATAGCACTGATCCTATCTGCCAGGATGTTGGCAATATCAGCTGGGTCTGTATATTTCGTGCCATTGAGCTGTAACTCAGAGCAGATCTGAGAGTTGCCATTGATATTCTTGACATAGCTATAGAATGCTTTGTGGTTTTCTTTAGAATCTGTGTCGATTTTGTTTTCATAACTAGCTTTGGAGGGTTTTATCAGGGATCACTGCTTCTTACTGATGTTGACCATGGAGCTCCTCCACTCATGGGATTTTACCCTCCTTTTCAACAGTTTCTTCCTTCTGTTGTGCAGTTTGTTTATGGCTGGGGAGCACCTGACTGGCTTCTTTTTCTTGGAGGATAGCGTCTTGGTTCTGTTTGGGATAGCACGATGCATGCAGTCATGTAAGTGCTTATAAAGTTCAATTGGGAAGGATTCAGTAGTTGCAACTGTATTGTCCATCTGCATGGGTGTCCTGCAGTTCAGCACTTCTGTCTTAAGAAGCATGAAGTTGGCTTTGTAGACATTTGTTAACATGGTTTCCTTAATGGGGGTGTGGGTCCAGAATGTGGATATGTAGGGTAATTAGCTTATGGCCATATTGGACCAATGAGGCGCTGACTTCAGGTGTAGAACACCAGTCACGCAGGGCAAACCAAACCCCGTAACCAACACAAATAACCACAAAGTAAGCTAAATGCTACTCATTGCCAGAAGTCTCAGCCTCCAGATGCACACACTTGAGGCACTTCTCATTATGGAGAATATTGATGTCTGTGCAGTAACAGAAACCTAGTTCAAGGCTCCAGAAAGCACACCAGCACTACCAGGATACTACTCATTCCATACCTTCCAGCATCAGAACCTGAATCATAGCACATATGGTGAGGATGTATCCATATTCATCAAGGATACCTACACTTCTCTCTACATGCTCTCTACAGGATATGTACCCATAGAATGTTGCACAGCAATGTTCTTCACACTCCACAGGGGTGGGGCCACAAATACCCCTTGGCATTCATGCTCTATGAGCCTGACGAGTGTGTTCTGCAAGGCAATGGAGCCAATCATAATGGAAGTCAACAATACAGAGATTGGGAACCTTCACACAGTTGAGCACATCCAGTTTGGCTTCATGAAATGCAGACCACGCCTCCTGAACTGGGAGGATTTCTTTGACAGTTACCCAGGCTACAGATGATTGAAATAAGCTCAACACAGCCTACCTATACCTCGCTAAGGCCTTTGACACCATTCCCCAGTCAGGTATCATAGATGAACTCACCAACCTGGGCATGAATCCATACATCACAAGATGGATTGCAAACTGGCTCACAGATAGATCCCACACATTAAGAGTTGCTGGCTACATGTCAGACTCTACACCGGTAACATCTGGTGTCCCCCAGGGTTTAGTCCTGGGGTCCCTCCTGTTTGGTATAGACTTCTCAAATGTACATGCCAACACAGGAGGGTTGTGGTTGACTAAGTTTGCTGGGAACTGTAAAGTGTTTGCCATAATAGATTCCCCGGAAGGCAGACATATTCTCCAGAAGTGACTCTATTAGACAGATGTGTGGTGTCAGAATCATGGCCTCAAGCTCACTGTGGAGGAACGCATAGTGATCCTCTTTGTTGAAAACAAAATACCCACAAACTACCACATAGGTGTTACCCCCTTAAAAATGACAAGGTGATAAGGGATCTGGGGACACAAGTAGATAGTCATCTTTCCTTTGACAACCATGTTACCAAAGTGATTGGGAGATCCTATGTGGCCCACCTAATCAACAAAGGATTTGCATCAGGATCCAAAGAGGTAGTGTTGGCACTCTACTCTTACGTAATCAGACCCATCATTGAGTACAGTGCACCATTTTGGATGCACTCGACTTAGCATATCCAGCAGCTGTAGAGACCACATAGGTTCCTCACCAAGAGGATTACTGGCCTCAAACAGTTGTGTTATGCAACACAACTGGTAAAACTAAATCTGTACTTCGTTGCGTACCGCCTATTCAGAGGCACACTCTGCCTAACATACAGAGTCATGTCCAACACATAACTGTTGAACATGCTCCATCTACAGATAACAACATCGAGTCACCCTACATATTCCAGGGATAGGAACCTCATCAGAATGATGAATACAACATGCTGGTGGGATAGAGTACCATCCCAGGCACTTGCCTTATTGTGGAACAGAGTCCCAATGTACATGAGACAGAACCCCTCGCTGACACTCTTCTATTGGAACCTTGATGAGTGGATGGAAAACAGACAATTCATGCCAGGCATCACATCAGCAGCCCCACTAGATAGGGGCTTAGGGTACTAAGTATTAGAACTAGGCCTTGGGATACTACTCAATGGTGTGGTGAAAGCTGCACAACTTAAGTAGGCTGATATATGCCTTTGTGGAGAGAGTCTACTACATACCTATGAACCTATCTGACAGGTACATGTCTACAGATAGTCAATGTGTACCTCATTTTACAGTCATGTTGTACAGCAGGCACATGGACCACACACACTGTAATGCTTACAAATACTGGTAACTGTTATGTACAGTCGGAGAGATGTGCACCTCATGTCTTTTGTGCCATTGAGATGTGTGCTGGGTGAGACAGTCCCGGATGGCTCCCTGTCATGGTCACCCTCTTACACACATCTCTGCCCATCCATCTTTGGCTTGTTATACTGTGTTCCCCCTACACACACACACACACACACACACACACACACATATATATATATAGATCGACACTGCATTACACCGACAACAACTTCACCGACACCACATAATCGACAGTTCACAAACATGACACCTCATACACCCGACACATCAGAACAACAAACCAAACAAATCCCCTGTCCAAAACCCACACACACAACACACCAAAATACTTACAAACCAACACTAACCCTTACATACACAACTATCTACAACCCTAACCGAAACCCTAACCCTAAGGTCCGTCACTATCGCACACTCACCTAACCCGTGCCCTAACCCTAACTCACTTAACCCACCCTTAACCCAAAAATATCAGTACTGCACCCTACCTAACCGGCCTCTAACCCTAACTCACTTATCCCACCCCTATCCCTACAGACCGTCAACATCGCACACTTACCTTACTCGCACCCTCACCTAACCCGCGCCCTAACCCTAACTCACTTATCCCACCCCTATCCCTACAGACCGTCAACATCGCACACTTACCTTACTCGCACCCTAACGTCCTTCACTACCGCATACTTACACATCCTTTCCCCATCTCCGTGTTCTCAGCGTCGGTGTTCTCCTCCGTCGGTCTTCTGACTTGTCGCTCTTCTGAATCGGTGTCGATGTTCTGCTCTGTCGATGTAGTCAGGTAGATCCATATATATACATTTATAGGTACATAGGTAGGTAATAGGCCATCTGCCTGAAGGCATATATTAGTATGGCCAGACTGTGCAGCTATCACAACCCATGGAGTTAGTTCCCTAGGCCTCTGTGTAGTAGAGCTGATGAAGTGATCCATGGTGTGACAGTTCAGTTTCACATACACTGATCAAGGCTCCTCTGGAAGAGTGTCAGTGAGGGACTCGGCTTAATGTCTGTTGGGAACCTGTTCCAAAGCAAGGGAAGTCTGTGAGTTAGTAATGTATTCCTCCAACATGTTCTATTTAATGTTGTGATGATGATATCCCTAGAGCATGTGGTACAGTGAGCTTGGGTTTACTTCTGATAGTGCATGTACATCAGTTCTGCATTGGACATGGACCTGTCTGTTGGGCAGAGATCTCCTGAGTAGACAGTATGCAACAGAGTACAGATTGAGTTAAATTCAGTCTTGTTGCATGGGACAACTGTTTGAGGCCAATAATCCTCTTGTTGAGGTACTTGAGTGGTCTTTCCAGCTGCTGAAGGTGCCTAGTCAGATTCATCGCAAGAGTGTTGTGGTACTCTCTGATGGGTCTGATGACTGATGAGTAGAGGGAACCTCCTTTGACCTACATGCAAAGACCTTGGCTGTTTGTGGGAACACATAGCATGATTTTCTGACCACTTTCTGAATGTGTTTCTGGAAGTAGAGATGACTATCCACATGTGTCCATAGATCCCTTATTATCACCTCCATATTTAGGGTGTTGGCATCTATGTGGTATTTTTATGACTGTACCTTTTGGCCATAATGTTGACACCACATCTGTCTGACTGAGACCCTTTTTAAGGATGTCTCTGTTGTTCCAAACATCGATTATGACAACTTTTTTGCAGTCATCCACAAACTTTGCTAAACATAGCCCTCGTGTGTTTGATTGTATTTCTGAAAAGTATACACCAGTAAGGAGGGGTCCCAGGATAGAATCATGGGGGACAGCAGTTGTTACCAGCTTGAAGAGGAGACCACAATTCTTACCTTGTGGGATCTATCTGTGCCCCAGTTTGCCATCCATCAGATGACACACATATTTATGCACAGGTTGTTGATTTTGTGGATATGACATATGTCTGGGATGTTGGAAAAGGGCTTTTCAAGGTCTATGTGGGACGTGTGTAGCTCATTTCATTGATGTATGTCCTGGGTGACTGCCTTGAAAACAGTCTAGCAGGTTTGGGAACCATGATCTGCCCCTGACCAAACCAAAATTGGTAGGGTTGGGTGTTTGTAGGCTCCCAATAGCTCTGTTTATGAGTTCCATCATGATGGACTCCATGGCCTTACAGATCAGGCTTAATAGGCTTATAAGACAATAGTTCCCATGGTCTGTTCTGCACCAACACTTGTGGAGTGTGCCAAACGTTGCTGTAATGCATTCAACAGTTTCATATCCTGTACAAAGGGTGAGTTTTAACAGACTGTTCAGGTGCAGGGTCTGTTTGTTTTGGAGTTCACATATGACACAGCTAGGGAAACCATGTCATTCCATAGATGCCATGATTTTACGTTTGGAAAGTGCTGTTTAACCATTGTATATGTGATTGCTGGTTTTCACAATCTCCAGGTATGATAATGCGCCCTTTTGTCAGTGAGAGAGGGGTAAATACGTATGAACTTGTCTGACAAGATGTTGGCAATGTCAGTCATGTACATGTATTCATTTACAGTTTGCACTGACTCAGAACATATATGAGTTTACGTTGATATTTATGACATAGCGAAAGAAAGCTTCATGGTTCTCTATGGACTTTTTGACAATACTTTTGCCAGAACATGGATTGGATAATGTTAGGAGTGCACATTGTTTATTGATGATACTGATCAGAGATTTATTTATCTTCTTTGAATTTTCACTTTCTTTGAACAACTTAAGTATTTGTAGTACATAGTTTGATTATGACAGGAGTCAAATATATTATATGGGTCTGTTTTCATATAACTGTGTGTGCAAGGCAGGATTGGTGAATAGTGACAAGTTTCTGGGGTAATAACTGAAACTGCCAGGTATGTGTGGCCCACTACTGTACTCAGACATGGCCTAATTGTGTGAGCATGCCCAGTATGACCTTTCAGTATGTTGCTGACTGAAATTTGCTAAATTTGTTTGTGTGTGTGAGCATGCCCAGTATGGACATATATACTATATGTGTGTGAAAAATCAAGTTGGTGTTTACTTCAGGGCTCACCTTTGTGCTGTACATCGACAGGAAGCATGCTGTGCCTGCAGGGCTTCCATGAGTCACTTTGCATAGACTTATCAACATTTCTACATAAGGGGGGCAGCTATTATTTGTACATTTCTACCCGGGGGGCCACATGATTGTTACTGTGGGTATACATGGGATGAGGGGTTCACCTGACACTTATACACATTTGCTAGGCCTGCACTGCTATGTCAGGTACTCCATTTCAGTCTGTACTGTTGCCTATCATACTGGCTTGAGGCATACTACTGTACTACAGATCTTAGCTTCCAATTTCATGTATATTAGTTTGTGACTTCATAGCCTACCCAACCCACATCACACTGCCTGGCCTGCTGTTATCTGTCTGCATAGGCCTGGGGGAAGTTCAGAGGGCATGATACAGCATTTGTTTGAGTTTGCATTAGTCTACAATTGTCCTGCTGTGTCTGTGCCAGTGAAATGCTGTCATGGCTTAGTGGTTCGGTACTGTGACTATAGTGCACAGTATCCTGAGTTCGAGCCCTGTCACTGCTTTTTATTTTCCTGCTGGGCAGACCTGACTGGTTAAGGAACAGAAAAGCAGGTGTGAGCATGTTTACCTGACTTTGCTCGACTTTGCCTGACTTTGCCCAACATTGCCCAACGTTGCCCAACTTTGCACTAGTTTGCGCGGTGAGCAGCTCCACGTAATTGTGCTTAAATACGCTAAACAGTGGTAAAATGTGCTTAGCACAGCTTTATATTGCTTAAAATAGGGAAATCATGCCTCAGGTGGTGCTTCAGGGCTGCCTATGTTGGATGCACATAGTACACTTCCTATACATGTTTGAAAACAGGTAGTGTCAAGTTAGTCATCCCTTTTATTGTATGTGCGAGTCAGAGAGAGGTGTCATTTCCAGGGTTCCCACTGAGTCAGTGTATGTGCTATGCGTTGCCTCTTTGCCAAGGCCAAGGCATACTGGGCATGCCTTCTTCTGCCTACTAGGTCAGGCTCAGGTTGTTCCTCCTCCGAATCAGGCTGTGCCTGTGCAAGCCGTGGCAACGGTGGGGAGCTGTTTGGCCCTGCCCCATACTGTTCCTGCTGCAGCTGTTTTTGCAGGATCATATTGTGTAGCATGGCACATACTATGACAATTTGAGTACATGTAGTTGGTGAGTACTGCAAGGC
The DNA here is from genome assembly GCF_019279795.1 of Protopterus annectens. Taxonomy (NCBI): domain Eukaryota; kingdom Metazoa; phylum Chordata; order Ceratodontiformes; family Protopteridae; genus Protopterus; species Protopterus annectens. The sequence continues at coordinate 145,332,059 of NC_056736.1, read as the reverse complement.
TCCACCAGATGTGTCCAGGCACCGGAACCATGACTTGAGCATCCCAAACACACACTTGATTATGTTTCTTGTTTGTGCATGTGCCTCATTATGGAGTTCTTGTTCGGGTGTGCCTGCATTTCTGATGGGTGTCATCAGCCACGGCTCCAGTGTATATCCAGCATCCCCCACTAGGTGACCGTCAGGGATGTCCCCATTGGCAAATCTCTAGTACAGCTGCGTCAGATGCCAGATGTGGGAATTGTGATAGCTTCCAGGGTAGCCAGCACACACATTCATTATTATGCCCTGGGCCCCCATCATATCACCAGTTGGTCTCTAGAAGGTACCTGTAGCTAGTATTCATCAGCCAACACATACCTTGGTATCCACTGGGATGGGTTCCCTTCTGTTGTTTCTGTGTGTGAGGCGTGGCCAGCACAGCTCAACAATTTGCTGCAGGAGGTCTCTGTCAACTCTATAGCGCTCCACTTTCTCCAGCTCATGTAGCCCCTGGTAGGTTACCCTGGGTCTGTACACTCTTCTCCGTCTCCTCACTGTGGGTTGCTCAGCAACATTCGCAATATCACCGCCCTCAGCATCTTGCACATGTTGGCTTATGATAGCAATAGCAGCCCCTAACATTTTGTCTGAATTAAGCTTTTTAAGTTTTCACTTTTAGTATACTGCAGTGTTGCAGAGTTCTTGAGAAAAAACATGAGGGAATGGTGTTTGCAGAGTTTAAAATGCTGGGCTAGGCTGGGCTAGTCTACTGCCTGTGTAATTGGCTGATTATGATATATTTTGCCTGGCAGCTCTGCTAGTTTTCCTTGGTTAACTTCCTACTACTTCTTTTCCTTCCTTTTCCCTTTCTGTTTCCACAAGGAGCAGCGCTGCGCAAACATGTGCACACAGGCTTACACAGGCTTACACAGGCTTAGATGGGTGTACATACACGCACACAGGCTTACACAGGCTTAGACGGGTGCACACGCAGGCACACAGGCTTACACGGGCTTACAGGCGTGCACACTCATGCACACGGTGTAAGCATGTTTGCAAGAAATTTCAGATATATCCATGGCGTACACCTTTGGTTTCTGGGTTTCAGCTAGGACAACTGTAGACATGCTTCTTATAATCCTGAGCAACTCATGGCAAACACAAGCCACTCTGCTCCAATAAGCTTACAGTCTTTCAGACATACACCATCATGATGTCAGACCGACAATAACATAAATAAATAATTAAATAAATGCATTCCTTGAATGTGACTAAGGAATGTGGTACACATCCGGTACAGCTGTCTCTGCCCGTCCATAGATTACAGCTGCAGCGGCTAGGCTTTTCAGCCATATTGCACTACGCCAATGTGCTGCTGCAGCCATTTGGTTTCGGCAATGCAGCTCGCAGGGAAATGTCCTGCGAGCTACACGCCGGAACCCATGTTATCTTCATGAGAAAGCCCTCTGGTCTGTTCATCTGTTGCATGTGTCTGGTGGGTTCATGCAAAAGAAAGCATTAAAATGTGTTACTGTTCCGATGAGTTTGACTACATTGCTGACATACAATCCTGAGATCTGAATGTGATGGTGTGTCTTATGATGTGCATCATATGTATGTACTGGAAAATGTTAAACAGAAAAGGTAGAAAGTAATAAGACAAATTGCAGTTCCTGACTTCACAACCCTAGAAAGTAGTGACATGATGATGCTATCCAGTGTATAATTTGGCAAGGCAAATCTAAGTGACAGGTACACTTAGTTCGACAGCACAGATGCAGATATACTAGGCACTAATGTAGCTATGTACCATGTGCATCAGACATAATGTTTTTGTATCCCTGAATCCAAAAGAGAGAAAAGAGGAATTTAGCACAGTCATCATCAGTTCCACAGAGTGTTTTGTGTGTGTGTGTGTGTGTGTGTGTGTGTGTGTGCGTGTTTGTGGGGGGGCTAGGCTGACACTAAAGGTCAGTGAGTGTGTGTGAGTAAGAAAAGGAAGCAGGCAAGCTGAACCATGTAACTGTTGTGTGAGTGTCTATAGGGGGTCATCCACGTGAATGTGATGTGTGAGAGCCTGCATGAACACAGCCAAGCTCAGAGCTAGCTCTACATCTTGCTATGTCAGACAGGTTTGAGCTGAGCATAGTAGAGTTGGCAGTTTATCATTGTCACCCCTGACCATGAGAACTGGCTCTGTCAGGAGTTGCACTGGCATTTCCACACCCAAGGTCAGATGAGTTGCTGCTACTGGTGCATGACTTTTGTCTGCTGGGTATGCTACCTTCATGGGAATGGCCAGGACTATGACCCCATGGCCTGCTATGTCTGGGTGTGGACAGCACACTCACTGATGGGCCAGTGGAAGTATTGCCACTATGGGAGTGATATTGGGCATGGCCACATCAGCAGGTGTTGTGGCTGACCTACACCCACGAGGATGCCATTCCCTACCCAGCAAATGTTCTATCACAGACACCGCTCATTACATGACAGACACACACATGGGTCCATCACAGACACCCCTCATTCCAATGTGTTATTAATCCGATCCAGTGACTTGGCAACATGGTTGAGGCAGTCATGCATGTCAGCCTGTGCCACATCTACAACCCTGAGCATTTGTCTGAAGCATCTTTCTGAATGTGTCTGTGACTCCATGATGGTCCTAAACATACACTGAGTGACACAGGAAGAGAACCAACACCAGTTGGAGGACGGATAGCAAGCCCTCTCCGAGCACCCCTCTCAACCCTCCTGTATGGCACCTCACCAACACTTTGGTTATGGCCAAACTCAATAGACAATGAAGCTGCAGTAGCCACACTTTTCTGATCAGTGTCTTCATCCTCCACCTGTCCAATATATGTGAGCTCAATGGACTGCGTAGGCCTACTGGCTGTGTCCAGTGAAAATGAAGGTGGTGGCTGCATGTCAAACTCTGTGCCAGATTTAGCCTCTCCAACCATGCCTCACTTTCACCTCCATCATTATCAGAGTCTGATGAGACACTGACATCAAGTGGCAGAGGGCCCACAATCTCACTGCCATGATGATCACTTGTGATAAAAAGGAAGAAGCACAGGCATACATTAATACTTGCTCTACTATGGTGCAATATATGCTAAATAAGTAGCAGTGCTGCCATATTACAGACAGTATAGCAATGCACACAGCAGGCCTAAAATGATACATTTTGATATTTCTTTAAATTGATCTGCAGTACTGACAAATTTATTTGACTTACCATCTGCAGAAGGCATATGACACTGGATTCCTGATGGTCCTGACATAAGTTAAGCAAGAGGTAAGGGCAACATCATCACATTTAACAGAAAGATGGGGGGGGGGCAATACATGTACTCCCTTTATCTGCATTAACTGCGCATTCAACAAGAACATGGCTGACAAGTTCCCTTTAAATCAGCAAACACTTAAAATAGCGACTGTTGATTTATCAACCCATTAAGAGTGAAACTTTAAAATTCCGAAGACGTGGAACAGTGATTGTTTTCCCAGGGAAAAAAATCATTGGTCCTTTTTTGGGACTTTGCCATTTCCTCCAATGTGGTGCGATCTCTGAGTTAGTATATTTAAGTAGGGGGTGTGGGGGGCACAGGCCCCCACATCAGGAGTGTGGGGAACAAAGCCCCCGCCCCACACTTTTAGTGTTCTTTTCTTTATTTTGAACTTTTTTTTTGTGGAATAGCGATTTTTTTTCCTTTGGAAAAAAATTGCTGTTCTGTATCTTCGAGATTTTAAGGTTTCATTCTTAATGGGTCGATAAATCAGCGTTTCCTATTTTAAGCATTAGCTGATTTAATATAGACCCTGGCTGACAGCTCAAAACTGAGCTTATCCCTGTAGCAATCTTCACCCCCCCCCCGAAAAAAAGACATGACACAGAAGTAGCGCAATTATTTTACTATACAACAATATTCAACTAGTCATATAAGAATGTCTGCATGGAAGCTCCTCCTGGGACTCAGAAGGAGTGGGACCCATGTCAATGACATGTTGTGGTTGACTCTTTATGAGCTTTCATATTGGATACTTGCTGGGAACTCTTCACTGGGGAAGAAGTGGTTCCTTAACAGGCCCTCCCCAGTTACTATTTGATCTTGGGTAGCAACAGCTGCTCACCACCATGCAGAGATAATCATGTCAGTGACCTTCTGGTGCACCTGTTTACATGTCCAGGTGTGGCCATTCACAGAACTGATGTTGGAAACAATCTACTGCCATACTCATAGCCATTTTTGATATTGGGCCAACCCCTTCCCAGCAGAAATGCCCCATGTTGACGGAGAGAGACAACAATGACATTGTTTACCACTTCACTGAAGGGGGGGGGGGTCTACATCTCACTGACATTGTTTGTGTCTTAAAAGACAACAGAATAATAATACACATAAGCATCACATAAATAGAAAGTATCTGTTTCCAGATAAAACAGTAAAGATAGGCAGTAAGTAGTACCCAATGGAAAAACATAAAACAGTCTGCAGATGTGAAATACTAACAAAAGGCAGGATACTAAACAGGGAGAGTAGCAAGAGCAACATGTCCTTGTATGTGCCAGAGCAGTAACTCAACTGTGCTTCCCCCCAAAAGAACAGTCCATTGTAGTTTGTAACATAATAGCTTTTCTTTGTTTTCCAAACCCACAAAAGAACAGGAACATGAACCATTTTTCTAATAAAACATCTTTGAAATACTAAAAGTGCTTTCAAAGGACCTGACCTCGAAACATTTGCGCATATGTATCACACAGCTTTCTATTTTCATGCACTGTCAATCATGTGGACCTCTGAAATGGTGTGACAAACATGGCCATGCCATCAGTACACTTCTAACTAATGCATACAGATAAAAGTGTAAAAGTCTTAGCTTCATATTATTCATTAATATGTTCTAGCAGGTTTACTTCAAAGGATCGGAATGTCAGAACATCGAAGCTCTGATCAATGAAGACCAGAGGATTGAAGTTCTGAGATATCGAACCTTACAAAAAATATCTCAATATCAAAACTTCTTATTTCACACCCCCACACCCCCTGCTACTTAAAATATACCAACTCTGAGATTGCACTACAGTGAAGAGGATGGTAAAGTTCCTGTTCTGCACTGTACAGTGATCTCCATTCACAAGGTTCAATATTTCAAAATTTTGATCATCTGGTCTTCACAGACCATTGATTCAATGTTCTGAAATTTCAATCGATTGAAGGGGACACATTCCAGCACATGCATTATGCAGGTAACAAAGTAAATTATTAATGGCTAGCATCTGTCTTAGCCTGTGTTTCAGAGATGCTAATTACAACATAAGCAGATGAATTGCAATGCTAATCAACCAATCTGGTGGAGCTATTAAATAAGTTATAAAACAACCATGTAGACTCCATGCTGTTTTTTTCCTGTGGATTTCAAAAGAAGTGGAGTACAGATACAGAAGGTTAACACAGAATGTTAGGAGCTGCTGCTGCTTAACTCCATTTGTATGTGATACAGGCTTAAGGCAATGGTGCTGCTGCTACTGCTGCCAATAAGCCTAGGCTGAGACGGTGAAGAGTTTTCAAGCCACATTTAACTTATTGCAACATACATGACATGGACATTATGAGTGCTACAGGTCAGACAGGGACACAGTATGGGAACTCTGTGATCTCTGCTGGCCTCAAATCAGTGCCAGAGCCTTTATCTCCCCATGTATTGGCTGTGCACTGCTTGCATTACAGTCAGTCTTGAAGTAACACTGTGGCAACTGTTGCATTTACATGGTAAGTCCTGAACATGTACTATATTTTATAATAATATTATGGCACGTCCTTGTATTTCATCACTTGGTACAGTAAGCAAATATAAGGTGGGAGATCTGTACACAAATTAATGTAACGTGACAGCAGAGAGTTATTTGACTTGTATGGGTCCATTAGCAAGTAGTAGGCCTCAGGCATCAAACACTCAGACATCCATACCTTTCCAAGGTACTAATGATCACTGCATGCCCTTAATCTATCACCATATGTTTGCAATAAGAAATCATACCAGAGAGAAGTTAGAAAGTAATGAGACACATTGCAGTTTCTGACTTCATCACCCTCACAAGATCAAACAGGCAGGATGCAAAACAAGGAGAGCAACAACAGCAACATATCCTTGTTTGTGCCATAAAAGTATCTCAGCCTTGGTCCACCACTTCAAAAGAACAGTGTATCTTTGCATGTGCAATAACATGAACTCACCTTTTCCCCCCTCCAATGAGCAGTCTATGCTTATTTGCACTATCCAACCTGCTCTTCATTTGATGGCAACTGCCTATCATAGTATTGCCGGTTAATATCCTCACACATTTTAAGGTAAATGATATAGACTGGCTTACACATTACATGTCTCTCAGTACTGGTCAGATAGCTTATAAATGACCAAGAAACAGAATGGTAAGACAGAGCTTAAATTTGCAAGTAGTATTCATTACAGGCTGTGGGTGGCTATGGTGGTGCAGCGGTTAGCGTTGCCGCCTCACAGCAAGAGGTTCTCCGGTTTGATTCTTGGCTGGGGTGCCTTCTGTGCAGAGTCTGCATGTCCTCCTTGTGGTCACGTGGGTTTTCACTGGGTGTTCTGGTTTCCTCCCACATCCCAAAGGCATGCTGTAGGTGGAATGGACACTCTAAATTGGCCCTAGGTGTGAGTGTGTGCATGTGTGTGCCTTCTGTGGAAGGTTGGGCGCCGGGCTGGCAACTCGACACTGTAAAACTCCACTGCCAAGCATTGGCGGAAAGGTGATCAGCTGTGGCGATCCCTACCTGGGAAAATGACGAAAGAAGAAGAAGAAGAATTCATAACAGGCTGCATTGTCACTAAGTGCACTACATACAAATATATTAAATATAAAAATTTACAAAAAAACAGGTTATGCCTTATATCGGTGTACATTCATTCGCACTTGATTGTGTGAGGAATTACTTCATGTCTTTGCTGCAAAGCTGTTTGTGTGGCAAAGATGGATAAGCCACCCATCCTGTTTTCTGAAGGTGCATTGGAATGAGAGTTGGGATCCAGATCTATGTAGACATATCTCATGTGTACTAACACTTCCTACTGTGTAAGTCACAGATTGATTTTCCTCATTTCAATTCATTCTCATTTATTTAAATTTTGTGGGGGAGCCACTGTTTGTTTATGTGATGCACCACTTAGCACAAACGGTGTTGGCTATCTTCATCCCATTTGTGCGTAGAGCAGCAATACACAAATTGACTAAATGGACTACCCAGGTACCAGACAGGACCAGACAGCCACAAACATAAACTGGATGCATTCAATTAATAGTACTGACCATTGCAAAACATGTTGCCTGTCAGTGTGCACCCTCAATCATCATGTTTTCAGATGATAAGTGATGCACAAAACTTTCAAATGTTGCAAAACAAAGAAGTGAGCACTCTCAGTGAGCATGATACCTACAATTGGCAAGAAAGCATCATTCTACATTGGTCTTGACATGTGGTAGGCATTCTTGCAGAGGTTTTGAGATTCTGTGCTCAAAGATGGAGTGGCCAGGAGACCAATCTGCTTGTTGGACTCCTAATGAATAAATATGGTCCCAAGCTTTTTCAGAGGGACTATCATAGCTCAGATTACAAGTAAAAGGCATGGAATAGTTTTGCCCGGGGTCTGGCCAGTGCTACCCCGCACTGGTGAACAATGTAGGAATCACTACAGAGACTTCTAGATAAGGAAGAGTGATACCCTCAACTGTTGAATCGAGGAATGTAGGACTGGGGGCACCTCACAGATGTGTAAGTATCACTTACAGAGACTACTTATAAGAGTTAAAAGCTGAATATAATCAGGATTGGTATTTATAATGGTATTCTGTGCTGTTTTTTCTACAGCTGTCATAGACTGAGAACTGAATGCACAAATCCATGCCGTTTGATTGGCAGGGATGTGAGAAACATGTGTGTGTTGCATCCAAATAGTACTGTTATTTTAGCATTAAAAGTAAAGACATCTTTATTGCTTTATTATACAGTTGTATCAAATTGAGCACTTATCTCTCAACTGTAACAGGAAAGTATGCCTGCATTAGTCTGGAGGACAAAACAACTGTTCAGTATTAGAGAGTAGTCAGAGGTTATGGGTTCAAAAACCACAATTGCCAAATATACAATATTGTTAAGTTTTCAACGATATTGCAAGGTAACATCAGAGCTGTAAAGCACTAGTAGGCTTGTTGCAATCTGTAGTATATTGTGCATCTGTTAGGAGACGGGTAGTATTAATAGTAAAAAAGGTATTTGTTAGAAGTTCGTAGTCCTAAAAGCATAGGTAACAGAATGCAGTCAAATAATTGTATCAATGCATTGTATGTCAGATATGAGGTTGCTAATGTTCTCCCTCATTTTTCTCTCACCTCAACCCTTATCTTCACTCTCTCTCTCTTTTTTTTTTTTTTTAATTTTTTTATTTTTTGTTTTTTACCATAGCACAGTGGTGTAGGCCTGCCCCACAGGATCCACCTGCTCCCACTCCACTGGCTATGGCACTGAGGCCCAGCACATCTAGAACACAACCTGGTAGCACCCCCTCTGCTGCTGCTCCACAACCTGGCCCCTCAGGTAATTCTGCCCCACAGGATAGGCTCGTGTTTCCCTCTAGGATCAGGGGCAGACATGGTTATTTTATCACTTACGGTGAACTGCTAGCGCTGGTGCATAGGATTGTACACCACACAGTTGGTGCATGCTTACACCAAATGACAACACTACTCTCCATCATTGTACTGAATAACACAAGGAGATGCAGATGTCAGACACTGCAGGCATCAATGCAGTGAGGTGACAGTGATGACAATCCAGTGGTTGAGGACTCCTATCTCATGGTTACCCAGCTTGATGTCCATAGGTTCAAGATATTCCCAACCTCACCCCAACCTAGGTGGTCACACACCTCTTCTGTCCTTCACCATCTCTGTGTCTCATCTTGTATGTCCTGTCTGTCTTTGATTGCTTACTTACCTACCCAACCTACCCAACCTGGACATACCTGCATCCTTTCTCCCACATTCCTCTATCTTTCAGGAAAAAAAGGACACCTGTCCCAAAAACAAAAAATGTTGTCACATACATAGAACTACATATTAAACACGTGTCTTGACAGACTTGATTTGTTCTAGTTGGCTATACAACATGATTGTGTTGTGGTCACCCCTCTATCTGGGATTGACACTGCAAATTCAGCTAATATTCTGCACATCTGAACATTTTTTACTATAGAAGAAATGCATAGCTATGGTTCTGTCCTATATTTCTCCTGCACATTCCTACCTTCCTTTCAATTTGTTCTCCCCCCTGCTTGCTCCTCATTTCACCACTCCCTATTTCACTACTTTCCTATCTTTCCCATTTCTTTTCATTAAAGCATAATTGCATGATGGTGCGTGCCGTGCACTATCATGCACCTATGGCAAAAAGCAATTATAAATGTTACATTTGGCTGTATCAGAAACCAGTACCATCTAACTATATTTTAGAGACTCCATAACAGCTATCATACTTCAGAAATTGGATTTACATTTAAAGTATTTAAAACTGTTACATACAACTGGATTTGAGCCCAGTGCCATCTCATCCATAAAATGAATGGATCAGTGCATTAACAGATGGTGCTACAGACTCCCTTGTGTAACAGGTGTATTTTAGAGACTGAATAGCAAATTGTAGACTTAACTGTTGATGTATACACCTACTACTTAACTGACTCTCTGAATGCAGGTGCTAATTCACTTAATACAGTAATACATTCCTTTTCAGGCCCAGATGGTACTGGTTCTGAATACAGCTGTAGCTAATACATTTAACTACTTTTGTATTGGCATTGCTTATCAATGGTATGTGATGTACCATCATGCAATAATGCTTTTTAAAACTAAATGGATATGGTGCAATATGCTTTCTAAAACATTACTGTGGATCACATAATGATGTTTCTTGCAAAATTAATGGGGAAGATTTCACATTGGTGATATGAGGAGTAAGCACAGGGGAGTACAAAGGGAAATACTTTCTAAACTGTACCAGTTACTACTGAGTGTATAAAATACATCTGCTATCTAAACGACTCTGTGGCAGCACATGTTACTGCATTGCTTTTGGAGGCAGATGGCACTGGGTTTGAATACAGCTGTAAGTAGCAATTTCACAAGTATGTATGATACTTTAAATACATCTGCTTTTATTGCTGCAATGCACCATTGCTTCACGTTGGTACTCAATGTGCACCATCACAGAATAATTATTTAAAGAAAAGAAATGAGGAAGACAGGAAAGTACTGAAATGCAGAGCAAGCAGGGGGAAAAAAGTGAAAGGAGGAGGAATGTGAAGGAGGGATGCAGAAAAGAGCCATAGCTATCCATTTCTTTAACAATGAAACAAGATCATATATGCAAAATATTAGCTGAATTTGGACTTTCACTTCCAGAGGGAGGGGTGACCACAACACAATCATGTTTCCTAGCCAACTGGACCAAATCAAGTGTGTCATTAAGACACGTGTGAAATGGAGAGCTATGTATATTTGAGGGGGGGGGGGGCAGGTGCCCTTTTTTTTGGGATGTAGGAATGTTTGGGTGAGGTACGTTGGGCAGGTGAGCAAGCAATTGCAGACAAACAAGACAAGAGGCAGGGATGGTGTATGACACAAGAGGGGGGTGAACACCATGGTTGGGTGGAGGTATGTATCTTCATATTCAAATGAAGTGATGTCCACATTAATTGAATTTACTAACAATCACCCTCATGCCTTCTTATATCAATCTTTTATCCTATTCAATAGCATCTACAGTAGAGTCCTTTATCTATATTATATCATTTAAGCTTAACTTAGCCACCATCAATACTTCCTACTCTCCAATATATCTTCATTTATTTTGCAGTAAACATTCTTATCACTCTGTCCTGATCTTTAACTTCACAAACATACAATATATCTTAAAGCAACTTTCTGCACTAATCACCCCCTTCATCTCTTTGCCCATCTTTTATCCCCAGATTTTCTTTACTACTAATTCTTGAACTTCTCATATCAGTCTTTCATCCCTATTACTTAAAAATCAAAATGTTCTATTTCCATAAATTATTTGCCTGCTTAGTAATAAAGCTACTATTCTAAACTGTTTTGTCTACTAATTATCTTTTCCATTTTATCATAAATGTTAAACTCACAATTATTTTTGATCGTATAATTTTTCTGTCACGATTGTACTTTTAATTTTTGTTTAAAAATGTATGCTATGTCTTGATATTACTGCTGTTTAAACTTGTATTGTCCAAACTTTGTACTGTGAAGCTTTTTTCCCTGGGTCTCCACTGAAAATGGGTTTCTGACCCAGTCAGACTTTCCCAGTCACCAAATGTCAATAAATAGCTAAATAAATAAAAATAGTGTGATATGATCATGGATGACCAATGTCCAGTGTCAGTATAAGCCCATACCAAATGTAACACTGCACTTATCCTCTATATTTATGTAGTTTGCTTCACAATGGCAAAAGTACTGATATATCATTTGCAAGTGCATTGCTGCAAGGCACACGTGCATATCAGAAACATGTGCTCAGTCAAGCAAACGTACCTGCCGTTCTCTTGTGTTATCAATGCCTTTCCGTGTATTGGAAAATAACAGTGAGACATGTTAAACATCTCTTTACATTGTGCATTGCTGAGAAACTGGTTTTCACAGATGATGATGGCAAAGTGTTAGCACATTCATGGTTTGAATTTCATGAAGTTGTGAAGTAGTTTGCAAGCTATGTTTTGGGAGAAATTGCTGACATATACTGTGATGTTCATGCCATAGTCTATATTTGAAATGTGGGCAAAGTTTTATTACATAAATCACTGTTGCCATTGCCTTCCCATTTCTGCACCAAGTGCCGAGCAAATGCGACTCTATACTTAAGGAAAAAACTATAACATTTAATTTGGTTCACCTTCCTTTGTGTAAACAGTCTCAGCAGTGAGGCATGACCATCAGCATTCTGGGCAGTACTGTGTGTAGAAAATACACCTGCTTCCCATCTTTCTCTGTGGTGCAGTACGCAAGAATTAATGAGCTCCTGGTCAGAGTCCAGGTGAGCCAAGCTTCAAATCCAGATTATTCCCTTTTTTTTACAAAAACTGTCAGGAAGACATTAGATAGGAAAATGTGGTCATGACTGCACATCTAGCTATCAATGACTAGACTAAACTATGTGTCTTCCCAAAATTTTATGAGTAATGCATTCCTCAAAAGAGTTGTACAACTAGTAGCTGTTTTACAGATCTCATAGCAAATCATCCGTTGTGTGCACAGCTTTGTCAAAATGATAAGGGCTGTTACATCTTTTGAAAGCGTTTATATCACGTTATCGAAAGATGAAAATAGTGAATGCTATTTCATCGGCCCCAAAACATCTAAACATGAAAATATCAAACATTCAGAACAGCTGCTCCGGAACACATACGCACAACACAAGCACATCACACAAACAGCAACCACACACATACACTTAAATTCCTACATCTAACACTACACTAAACTAAACATTCACTACTATCTACCCACTTAACCCAAACCCTAACCCTAAGGTCCGTCACTATCGCACTCTCACCTAACCTGCGCCCTAACCCTAACTCACTTAAACCGCCCCTAACCCTAAAGTACAAACAATCGCACACTTACCTGAACCCAACCTGTAACTTTCCACCACAGCGCTAAGAATAGCAAAGCCACAGAAATGGCCAACCAAATTCTTTCCTGAGGAAAGAATTCGCTGTTCTGCAGCTTCACTATTCTTAGTGTTTGCTGAATATGTTCGATAGAAGTTTTAATACTTCGATGTTTTGATATAGACCCCTTCTGAAATGATAATTATGACTCAGCAGACATGTTAAGTAATTGAGTATGGCCTGATATCCTGCACAGTATGTGCAGTATGATTCTTCACAGTAAGGACAGTTTCAACATCACATAAATGAACACTTCATCCATCATCATCTAAACATAATACAAAGGGACTCCTTCAGCAGATTTTTAACCCTTGCACATGACAGAAGCACTGATAAACTAATGAATCAAGGGAACATGTTTGTATTATCCCTCAGCAGAGTCATGTCAGTACGAAAAAGCATGAGATGACCTGTACATCCATCAGCTTATTAGATGCACACACGTAAAGAGGGGTGGGAGTGAACATATGAATACAATGAGAGGTTTACATACACATAACAATGTCTGGTTTAATGGAACATTCATGGGCATGTCTTTGGTCTGTTCTCATTATTAAGCTGCCATACTGTCTATCATGAAGTGACTGACATAAGAGTAAAGAGGAGGGACAACAGGCTTACAACAAGCAGTATGTGGTTGGATAAATATATGATAGTTGTGGGAATGGATGACATTTCAGATACCCATTCTGGCCAGTATTCAACATATCTCCAAAATAACTTGAAACTCTGGCAAATGTTGTAATTAAACATATCATACACATATAAAATCACTCTAAGAAATTATGTGAGATGCATCTGTAATTCAACCCTTGATGTTACAGGCAAAACAAAAAAAAAGTCACATGATTTATGCCAACACTCCACATAAAAGTTACAATTTATTGCTTCAGCAGGCTAAAGAACTGTCAGACTGTTTTAAAGTAGTGCCTTTACTCTGTTTAATCCTGAGTTCCTTTACTGCAGCATGTTTAAAGCATCATTGTGTGGAAATAACCGGACACCAGGAGAAATTAGATAATTACAAATCTGTGATATGCAAGTGGGAGAATGGCTATTTTACAGCGTCAATAATGCTATTTTGGTTGGTAAAACAGAGTGAAAGTTAATGATTTAGCAGAGTAGAATGTGTGACTCTGCCAGGTGGAACAGGAGTGATGCACTAGTGATAGCTGCAAAGTGACAGCAGGTGGCTGTGTACCCTGTTTCAAGTTTACATACAGAAAAGATAGTTTTTGGAATGGAAATGGATTGTTATAATGACTGGAATAGTGATTATGTCAAGTTAATAATCTGTTGATTCAAAATTTGTAAAATTTAGTGGATTGTAATGAGACTGCATTACCCTGAGTTTGTATTATTGGATCATAATTTTGTTGATTAAAAAATGAACACATCTGCTATAAAAACGTTAAGATTATGATTTTAAGGAGAATGATAACAGTCAGTAAAAAGAGCTTGTTTATGAGTATATCAGATCTGTCCTAGGGTAGCACAAGGTCGAGATGGAGGTCCACAAAGCAGGCAGATCAGTAGCAGTGTACCTGGCTGAGATAATTAGTAAAGTTAAGGTATGCAGTAAGATAAAATATGACAACAATGGTGTAAGTGTGATGATATTATTTCAAGGGTAACATGATCAAAGAAGCTGCAGACTTAACTAAAAAAACTCTATTAACTGCAGCTCTCACAATGTTACTATAAAGAGCCTGAACCATGAATTGAAGGTAAGACAGTTGGGGTGAGCTAAAATCATGATGAATATTGGGAGAACACTGAATAAGTCATCAGCATGTGATGTTCATGTCAATACTTATGCTAATGGAAGAGCAGTATAAAGGGTACACTTGCAATTACAACTACATAGGAACATTGGTAAAGGCCACAATATCCACAGGTTGGAATTCCTGGGTAGCAGAAAGGGAATCATGCCTAGGAAAAGCCAAAGAGGCTTTAGTTGTAGTCCATAAAGGTATATGTGTCAGATTTTAGAAGGATCTCCTGGTAGAAACTCAAACTCCTGTGCCTGTGCAGTCTTTCTGGGTGACCTACCACGTCTATGAATTTGAGTACAATGCTCTACTGCGGCCAGAACGGGCAACAGTCAAAAAGGCCAAAATGATTAGTCAAGACAAAATGCTTGAGTGACTTTGGAATACAGCTGAAAGTATTGAAAGGAAAAGTTGAATCAATAATGATAGAACAACTAGAACATGTAAAAGTTTGACTGAAAAGTATTTGGAAGCCTTCTTCAATAAAAACCTTCCAGTTTTACTCGGAGAAAAGTAAATTCATCAGATTTAGGTTGTGTGGGTAGATTGCTAGTAAAAGACTAACTGAAGGGTGTGCGAGGTATCATTGCTTACATCACAGACTTGCTTTCAAAAGAATATTTGCAGAGATTGGCTAGGAAATGTAGTCTGCTTATTCAGCACACTATTGAGGTATCTATGTTTACTAAAAAATAAAAAAAAATCTGTATGCATTTTTTTAGTT
The DNA here is from genome assembly GCF_019279795.1 of Protopterus annectens. Classification (NCBI taxonomy): domain Eukaryota; kingdom Metazoa; phylum Chordata; order Ceratodontiformes; family Protopteridae; genus Protopterus; species Protopterus annectens. The sequence continues at coordinate 145,316,804 of NC_056736.1, read as the reverse complement.
TGTTTTGGGATGTTAGTTTTGTAGCTTAATTTGCAGTTGTGAAAAGATTGTGTATTACTGGACGATTTTAGCATTGGTTATATATTATACATCACTTCTATTTCCCCAAGTACAAATACATGTAAAAGGTAGATTTTTTTTTATTTTGAACTCAGTTTTGGGCCTCAGTTTTGTAGCTTAACAGTTGTGCCACAATTGTGATCATTTAGTAATTTAATATAGCATTACTGGTGAATTTCTCCATAGTCTGGTGCCTTAGCCTGCCATAAGACTGTGATAGTGGCAGTATTGTGAATTCTGCATCAGTATGTGTGCTTCAGTTTTTTATCTAGCTGCTTAATGTTACATTCCACTAGTCTGGTGCCTTAGTTTGTGCTGAGATGGAATTAGTAGCAGTATTGTGAATTCTGCTCATGGTTTGTGCTTCATTATTTTTTATAGATGTATATACCTGCTTAAATTGTATTTCAGTGCCTTTTTTGTTTACTTGCTTCTGTTTTCCCCCTGTTCTTTGAGTCTACCCCAGTTCCCAATGAGACATTAAGCTAAATATTATATATATATATAGATCTCCCCCTCTTAAACTCTCAGGAATGATCTCTAGCACAAGGAATTTAAAATTTAAAATTATGTTCCAGTCCATGGCACATAATATGCTTAGCAGGGGCATTGGTGTCTTTCTTGTTTCTAATGTCTTTCTGATGTTCCAGAACCCTGTCTTTGAGTTGTCTGTTACTCATGCCTACATAAAAAGCATGGCAGAAAGTGCAGTAACTAAAATAAACAATGTTCTTAGTCCTGCAATCAGCATAAAAGTTTGTGCCTATTTTAAAGTGCATATTAGTGTGCATGTAAGTAGGACTAGAGTGTATAAACTTGCAGGCTGTGCAATTCCTGAATTTAAAAGTACCATGCCTCTCTGACTGTAAAACCTTGTTAAAAGTAAAAGTATTGTAGCACAGATGCCTTTTCAAGGATCTGTTATTTTTAAACGAAAAGTGTGGAACAGTATCTATGGCATTTCTTAATTCATCTACAGTATCCAGAATGCCCCAGTTCCTTTTGACAATATCACATATACTACTAACATCAGAAGAATATGTGAGAGGAAACCTAATCAGTCCTGTCCTTTATTCTGTAACTATGGCTTCAGTGTCAGGTGCAGCAGTGTAATAAGGCCTGCATTTGCCCCCTCTCTCCTTATACGCATCAATAATACAACTGTCAATATCCTTTTCCTTGTAGCCTCTATCTAGAAAATCCATTTTCAAGGTCTCCATCGCCTCGGCAAGCTGTTCGTCATTATTATGGAGTCTCATGACCATGTACACCTGTCCCTTAACAAAATTTTGGGTAACGTGCCTAGGGTGCATACTATCTCTATGGAGCAGATTATTCTTTCTTGTGGGTTTCCTATAAATACTAGTTACTAGGCTAGTCAAATCAGTTTTGTTCACCTTAACATCAGGAAATTCAATTTCATCAAAAGAATATTTAAAAGTAAATCTTAAAAAATCTGTAGACTGATGTAGGAACTCTATAAACTGCATGAGACTCTCAACTGACCCCCTCCACAACAAAAAAATATTGTCAACAAATCTTACATACCATAAGATATGTTCAGAGAAGCCCTAAGCTTGAAATAATATGTCTGTCTCCCATTGTACCAACACAAGGTTGGCATAGCTGTTGGCACAAGCTGTGCCCATTGCCACGCCAACCTTTTGTGCATAAAACTGGCCTTCAAACAAAAAGACATTGTTTTCTAAAACCAGTTCTAAAAGGGCACAAATGAAATTGATCTTGCCCTCAGTAAAACAATGGTTGACATGCATACATTTCCTGACATTTTCTATATCCCAAGTACTGGGGATCACAGTAAAGAGTGACATCCATTGTCACTAAAAGATAATCAGCACTCAAATCAGAAGTCGCCATATATAATCTTTGTAAGAAGGTCCTTGTATCTTTTAGGACGGCGTCACAGGTGCCCAACAGAAAATGTAAATTTTTTTCAATGTAAATAGAAAGTGGTTCGGTTACCCAACCTTTCCCAGACACTATCGGGTGCATGGGTGGCAGTGTTAGATTTTTATGCACTTTGGGTAAGCCATAAATGATCAGTATAAGTGGTTGCTGTACCTCAAAATATTTAAACAACTTATTATCGATTATACCCTTCATAAGCAGATCGAAAATAAGGAAGAAAACCTTCTCAGTCATACCATAAACAGCAGTTTTAGAAATACAGACATAAGTGGTGTCATCACACAACAATTTATGCATTTGTGTTTGATATAAGTCCTTGTCTAACACAACAATTCCACCACCCTTATCGGCTGGTCTAATCTCTAAGGATTTCAAGTTCTTTTTTTTTTTTCAAAACAGGTTTATTGTTTTAACATACAAGAGAAATATCATAACAATTATATACAAGTAATTAAAAATAGATATGATTATAACATTCAACAAAACAACTAAAGTATTTAAAAAGACATCCACTACAATCAGATCAATTAATTAAACTAAAATACCATGCTATTGAAATTAGGATTTTTTTAACAGATTTTGTAAATTATCCCATACAATATAATAAGATGTTTTTCTAGTTGTTCTTGACCTAATTGTGTTTATTTCCATATGGCACACTATATTCATAACATTTTTAAATTCATTGAACGAAGGAGGTGTATCTGAAATCCAATTTCTGGTTATTATTTTCCTAGCCACTGCTAGAATAGACCATAACAAGGGAAGCTTAACCTTTTTAACACTTTGAGGTACAGGTGTGTTGAATAATATAAGAGATTTAGAAATAATGAAATTATCTGTAAAAGAGCCTGCAAAAATTCATTAATTGACTTCCAGTATTCTTTCAATTTTATACAGTCATAAAACATATGAGCCCAGTCAGCATTAATTTCTACATTACATCTCTTACATAGATTATCTTTATTATTTATTTTATTCATCACCAAAGGTGTATAAAAAGATCTATGTAAAAATTTCCATGTATAAAGTCTCCAGACAATGGAAGGCGTAGTTCTATAGGCAGATTCCAATATATATTGTTTATCTTGTTGATTTGGTGGGTCCCCATTAATAGAAGTGAAATAATTCCAGTATGTATCTACACTGTAAAAAGTTTCTTGTCTGATAATTTTATGTATGTATGAAAGTTTACCTTTATCAGAAACTTTATGTTGTAAATTTAATATCAAGTAATCAATCAGTGTTGGAATAGATTCTTTAACTGTTATAGACATTAGATCTATTCTATCAATGAGATGTTGTCTAAAGGTCTGAACCTCTAACCAGTAAGTTTCTCTTAGATCAAATTCTTGTTTTAAGAAATCTAGATTTTTAACTTTATTATCAGATATCAACTGATACCAGTACTTTAGATCATTATCTATAGCTAAATGAGTTCCTTCAGAAGTAGATGACAAAAGCATACCCTGAGTATACATTACAGGGAATATAATAAAATTCCATTCCCTATACTTAGGGTGCATGAATATAAAGTTACGATAGCTAATAATAATATTTAATGGGTAACAAACCATATGTTTAGGTGTAATAGGTGAAGTACAAAATTCCTTTAGTAACCATAACATGGAGTTATTTTCAATCATATTTTTATGTGTTAAGGAGACTTTCATGAAGTGCATACTAATTAGCTCCCAATAACCTTTCCATTTTGCAACATATGACTGATCTATTAATAAAGTAATAACTTTTACAATAGAAGAGATAGTATATAAATTAAAGTCTGGAAAAGAAATACCCCCTTGAGACCAGCTATTAGTATGTTTCTTTAATGCAATCCTAGGTCTATTAGGTGCCCATAGGAAATTTAACATTAGTGTATTCAGTTTCTTGATAATTATTTTTGTAGGTGGAAGTATTATTGATTGTATTAAGTATAAAATCTTGGGGAATATTATCATTTTAATAATTGTAAGTCTCTCCTCCATAGTAAAAAACATATTATTCCAGGTATTAAAAATATTTTGTATATTAAGAAAACAGGTATTATAATTATTATATATAATAGATTTAATATCTTTAGATAGTATTATACCTAAATAAGTTATCTGACCTGAATTGGGTACATATTTAGTAAAATCACTGATGAGAATATTTTTTCCTGTATATATAGGTAGTATTTTAGTTTTTTCTTCATTGAATATTAAACCAGAAATACTTTTAAAATGAATCATTTTATCAAATAGAGACTGCATAGAAGAATTAGATCCTGCTGATGTAATTAGAACATCATCTGCAAAAAGTTGAATTTTGGATGTTGTATTTTCATCTATTTTAAAACCCTCTATGTCAGTTCTGTTTCTGATCAAATTAGCCCAAGGCTCCATTACTAAAGTGAATAATAGTGGAGAAAGTGGACATCCTTGTTTTGTACCTTTAAAAATGGGTATTTTTTGTGAAACATATGTTCCTACCTTAATATAAGCCAATGTTTCTTTGTATAAATGCTCAATTAGATTTACAAATGCATCTGAGAAGTTTGTGCACTTCAGTAAGGTAAACAGATAGTCCCAACTTACTGAATCAAATGCTGAACTTATATCAAGACTAATAAGTGTTAAATCTTTCTTTTTCCTATTTGCAAAATCAATTAATGTTAAATTTCTTCTTATATTATCAAAAGTATTTCTATTTACAATGAAGCCTGTCTGATCTATATCTATAATGCCGGGGATGATTGCCTTCAATCTATCAGCAAAAATACTCATAAACATTTTATAATCAACATTAAGTAATGAGATGGGCCTATATGAAGTACATCTAGTTGGATCTTTATTAGGTTTTAAAATTGGTGAAATAAATGTATATTGCCAAGATGGGGGGGTTATTAACTCAGTTTGGGCCAAAATAAAAACCTTATGTATTAATGAATATGTACTTTTAGAAAGGATTTTATATATCTCTGGTATAATACCATCATTACCCCGTGCTTTGTTTGATTTAAGCTTATTTATTTGTGTAATAACCTCTGTATATGAAATACTTTTGTCCAATAGTTTAATCTGTTGTTTATTAAGCTTTTTATTCATGTTTGTGGTTATAAACTCCTTTATTTTATCTCTAGGTTCCATGTTAATGTTATTATGGTTAATTTTGTGAAAGTGATTTCTAAATTCATCTAGTATTTCTGGTATACTAGAAACATTCTTCTTTTCCTTAGAGAAAAGATTTCTTTGATATGGTTTTGTTTATTCAACCTTTTGTTTTATTTTTAAGTCTATGTAAGTATTTGGGGCTTATTGAATAAGACAAAAACTTGTATTTCTCTAAAGTTATTTTAACTTTATGAGTTAAAATTTCTTTGTATTTCTCATTTAGTTTGTTTATTTCATCAATAACTTTCTTGTCCATAATATTTTCTTTATTATTATATTTATAAGAGTCTAATTTACTTTGAATATCTAACAATTCCTTATCCCAAGATTTCCTTTTATTATTATACCATCTGATACTTTGTCCATATAGATATGATTTTAAGGCATCCCAAACATAGACAATGGAGACTTCAGGAGTATTATTTATGTCTAAAAAATGTTTTACTTCTGAAAGTATATATTCTGTATAGTCTTTTAGTTGAGTTAAGTATGCTGGTATCCTTTTGATCTGAACATTATGAGTATTTTTATCATGAATTCAAAAACAATTGAATTATGATCAGATATAGGACATGAAATGATTTTGGAATTAATTAAATATGTTACCATCTGGTTAGAAATAAAGACCCTATCTATTTTTGAATAAGTTTTGTATCTGTTAGAAAAAAGGTGTATGGTAATGATTTTGAATCTATCTGATTATTAATATCATTCAAATGATAAGAATTAGCAAAATCATTTAAATGTTTTGCATTAGATGTAATTCTTCTTTTTCCTATAGTGGTAGTATCACTTTCATGTAGTATACAATTAAAGCCACCAGCTAAAATAATATCTCCTATAGAGAATGATATGATCTTATCAAGATGATGTTTCACTGTATTAATACCAATTCCAGGTATCCAATATACATTAATTAAAGTGTAAGTCTTCCCATTAATTTGTATTGTAACCATACAAAACATTCCTTTGTCATCCTGATAAGACTTAATGGTTTTAGGAATGGGCATACTTTTATTCCATAAAATAGCCACTCCTCTTTTTCTGAGTGTGCTCTGAACTAACCAATACTGTATATTTGTTTGTGGCTAGTTTATCAATATCTTTTTTCAAGAGATGGGTTTCTTGCAGAAAGACTAAGTTAGCCTTATGTAAATTAATGTATCTTATTAGGCTTGCCCTTTTACACGGATTATTCAATCCATTAATGTTTAAAGAAATTCCTTTTAAAGATGTCATTTGGCATTTTTAAAACTTAAGAATCTTATGATCAAAATAACAAATAACAACATAAGTAATGTTACATCTCCTCCTTTAGGTGTAACTTTAAATATAGCTGTATTTATTGAATCTCTTATGGGATTTTGTATAGGATTCAATTTTGTTTGTAGTGACAATGAGTGTACAAAATATATTGTGGATGTCAAAACTATATACATATAACAATGAACAAGTGAAAATAATGTAAGGATTAAACCTTGCATCCAGCCTGGAGTTAAAAACTCCAACTTAGAGTACCATTTACCACTCAAGTTAACCCCCTACCCTAAGCAGCAGTACCTCAGCTACCACCTTATCAATTTAATACTGGTTATATTTAACTTAAATTAACAGCTTTCAATTCAATTATCTAGCAAGACAAGACTACACATTTGATAAAATAGCATCATATAAACTAAAATAAACTTTTTTTTTTTTAAACTATTCATACTTCTATATACATCTATGTAATATAATACACTTGTATTCAAATAGCATTCAAATAATCTTGATATTAGGGACCAAGAGGAGAGAGAGAAATAAAAGACGTGAAAGAGGGAGAGAGGGAGAATAAAAAAAAAAAAAAAAAAAAAAAAAAAAAAAAAAAAAGGGAAGGCATATTTACATATTAATTTATTCAAAGTAAGTAAAAATAAGTTCTAACATTCATTTAAATCAAAAACTTTGGCTAATATGGTTCAGACATTACATATATTAAGATGCATCTATTTTCTGTCATGTAAATGCAGTCAACAGCTTCCAAAAAAAAACCTTGACTTGCATGTATATGAGCATTTTACTCATACTCATTATTGTCAATAGAATAAAATATTATATTTATAGAAATTGTTATAAATCATACTGCATAGTTATGCAAATTCTCAGAAACACTTGCATTATTGTAAAAAAAAAAAAGCCATCTGTATTTTGTATGTCTATACTACTGCTTTAAAATATATCACATGACAATTTCTTCCAGAATAGAGTTATAAAGTTATTTATGCTTGTCAATCAGATGAAATGAATGAGTTATAGTAATGTATATGTTTGGAACATAAGTTTTAACATAGATTAGTATGCTGCAGTCAAGTAGATTTTCAAAAACACTTGAATAAATGTTTCATTTTCTATGCCTTCTAAAATAAGACATTTACTTACTACAAGAAACTGCATCATTTAAAATCATTATAACTGACATATTTTATGAATTATAACATATATATTTAAGTAATTATATAAAATAACTCACATTTAAATGTTAAAGAGGTCATTTTCCTTCACATAGTCACATTTGCATCAGTTCTACTTCCTGGTAGAGTGTTCTTCCTGAATCTGTGATGTGTCAGTGTGATATCTGGGTGAAAGGTCAAATTGACTGCTTTCAGCTTCTCTGTGAGAATTCTGAGAGTTGAAGCTTTTGAAACAACTCGAGGACACTGTTCATGAGGTAGCCCACATCCCAGATTGTCTCCCTTAACATTTTGGCGGGAAACTTGTTAAAAACTAGTGACAAACATTCATTCAGCAGTGTAAATGCATCTAAACATGACAAAACCTTCGCAATGTATTTTACAGGTTATTACAGCCTCTATGTAAGTGAAATTAAGCCCAAAGTTATTAATAAGTAATAAAACTCAATATTTTTGTCCCAACTCAATTTTTATGCAAATCTTATTATTTACTGTGTCTATATGATCAAAAGCATTTCTATATATTAATATGAGAAAAAAAATAAAGAGAAAGAATGAAGAAAAGAAAAAGAGAGTAGAAAATAAAAGAGTGTAAAGCAGAAATAAAAAAAATGTAAGAGAAAGCTATAAGAAGTATATACAATGGAATATTACTTACTGTTTATATTAATAGAGTTAAAATAAAACATATTATTTACTATTATTTAGTTCTAATTATTATTAGTTAAAGCATGACAGATTATTTACAAACAAGCATAAGCAGTATAATCAAGAAAGTATAATTAGGAATAGCATTTGAAGAACATATAAACTTTTTACAAGGAATAAATATGTTATTATTCCATTTATCATATTTTCATTACTCTTCTCTCCCTGCCCTCCCCCACCCTTTACCCACTACATAATCTAAATAGAATGTCATTGTTTAAACAAAGGAAAGAAGAAAAGGAGAAAAAAAAGAAAAAAAAATGTATCAAATTACTGACCTTCTCTTTTTCAGAAAGAGAAACAAATTGAATAATAGCTTGTTATTAGTTCCTCAGATATTTTGACTGGTTATGAAACAAAACATTTCTTTGCACACAGAGAATAACTTTGATTAAATCTTTTTCAGAATATTTCTGGCTTTCTGGAAATGCAGGAACTATATTTAAAAATATTAATAATGAAGTAAAATGATGAGAGAAAAAAAAGAAAAAAAACATAGAACAAATCATTTGTTTTTTAGTCTCTTCTTCTTCTCTGAAGTCTTCCACGAAGTTTCAGTTGCCAGTCTCTTTAATGAAGGACTAGCCCATTCCATTTCCTCTATTTTATCCAAAATCTTATTTTTTTTGATAAACAGTAAAGCACAGTCTAAGTCATCAAAAATTTTAGGACCATCAGGAAGGAAGATTTTTAGCTTGGCAGGAAACAGAAGGTATGTTTTAAACTGTGCTTTTTTAAGCTCCCTTATTAGTGGCAGAAAAACTTTTCTTTTAGCTATTACCAAGGAAGAATAGTCATTGTCAAAATGCACAGTTGTCTCATTAATCTTAACAGGAGCTTTAGCCCAAGCAGATTTAAGAACCATCTCTTTATCAAAAGATGATAGAAATCTAACTATAACTGATCTAGGATAGTTTTTGTTAGAGTTAGTATTAGCTATAGATCTATGTGCTCTTTCGATACCAAAAGAGAATGCTTCTGGTAAGTCTAAAGTTTTAGGGAGCCATGTTGTTAAAAAAGAAGTAATATTGTTACCTTCAATATTTTCTGGCAGTCCAAAAATCCTAATGTTATTGCGTTGAGATCTATTTTCCAGGTCATCCAGCTTTGTTTGTAAATGTGTATTTTGTTTCAGCAGAAACTCAATGTTGATTTCCTCTTCTTGGATTCTATTTTCCATGTAATTCACAGCTTCTTCTATGCCTGTCATCTGGATCTTCTGTTGTTGCAGGTCTATATGTAACAAGTCTATTTGTTTTGTAGTTTTTTTCTATGAAGGTATCAATTTTAGTATCCATTTTATCCATCTTAACAGTAAGTTGCTGGATTATAGTTATCAGAGACTGAAGTTCTTTCTTGATGCTGGAGTCTTGAGAATTTGTCTTACTGGAACTCATTTCAGACTGATAAACTGACAGGAAAATTTCCAATGTGATTTCTGACAGGAATATTGTTAAAATTTCCTTTCTTTTTAGATATAGTTCAAGAACTATATAAAACAAACATATTTAGAAAGAAAATTACTTCAAAAATTAATTTTTTAAGTAATTAATTCCTGTCAGTGTAATGAAATTGGTGGAGCTGAAGAAATCTGCTGCTATCCTGTGTTCATCCTTGGCCACACCCCCCCCCAAGGATTTCAAGTTCTTCAGTTCATTGAGGGCTGCATATTCATCATTAGTAAGATTAAAGTATCTCTTCTTTCTATTAGATTCGAATTTTCTTCTTATTTGCTTTTCACAAGTCTGAATAAAGGTCTCTATCTTGGCACTGGGTAGTGGGATAAAAGTGCTGGGTTTTCTAAAGGAAGCAGTGTCAGTTAGCATCACTTTCAATGTAAAAGTCCTACCAAACAATCTAAGATCAGTTAAGACACTAGTTAGCTTGGCTTCTCTGGCAGGGACGAATGATAAGCCTTTGTTCAGCAATACTAACTGTGCAGCAGTAAGCTGTACAGAGGAAATATTAAAAACTAAACTGTTTACCTCCTTTTCCATTGGCCTGTTAGGTTCACATTCATTTCTGTACTTGGGAGGCGATAGAGTCTGCCCTTCCTCCCTCAATTATGTGACCTGTCCCTGATAGGAAAAGGGCTCTGCAGTTGAAAAGAAGTGATAGCCCTAGGTCTGGCTCCATTGTTAACATTAGAAGTGGAGTCACCATTATCGTCAAATGCCAATGCAAATCAAACAAATCACCATAAAACCTTAACTACATATTTCTAACCTAGTTCCATAGTTCAATTTTATCTTGACAGCAACACAGCTCTATTACTGCTATAACTGTTCGGCAAGAACTGCCATGCTTTTTTCATGCAATGCCAAAAAGAAACAACTCAAGCTTTGTACTATACCACCAACTGTTATCTATGTTTCTGTAAGTTCTGATACATAGTCTACTTTTATAATTTTTTTTATTTTTACATATTTCCACTTTTAAAAAAGTTTTTGTTGTGTTGTCTGTATTATTATTTAACTGTATTAATTGTGGAGCTTTTCTCCCCAGGCCTCAACTGAAAAATGGATTCCTGACCCAGTAGACTTTCCCGGTCAGTAAATGTCAATAAATAAATAAATAAACTTTACCACCCATTGTTTTCCATATATCAATAATACTATGAGTCCACCCAGCAAACCAGTATTGAATTTGAGCAAACCTCCCTTACTAAAAATTGTCTACTGCTCATTTTCCCAGATCCCTTATCTGCTTGGCACTTTCACCATACTCTGAAGTGGTTTTGAGTTAATCCTGGAATTTAGTTTTTTTTGTTTGGTACTTCAGTTAAATGTTGGAGTGCTACTTCTTTATTGTTGCTTTTTTTGTTGATTGCCTTTAAATCATTCTAAAGGTGCCTAATACTTGAATTATCTTGTCAAAGTAGTTTGTTTAAAATGGTTTGCTGTAGCATTACACTTGCAAGCAATCTTTCTTGGAATTTTTATATCAAGAGGTTAGCACTGCCCTGCCTAGGCACAATCATCCAGAAAGTACATTTTATCTATAGAACAACCATTATAACTAAAACCTGTACTGTATTGTAGCTAAAAGAAAGCCATTGTGCAAAGACAAGCTAAGAGAAGCTAGTCTGCACGTTAAACAGTACGACTAGGATAGGTTCATAGGTACATAGGCTAATGACCACCAGGGCCTTTATAAGCCAAGCTGTACAACCCAGCCCAACTGTGTCCCAATTTTATCATAGGTGTTTATTAGGAGGGGTACACTAGTTAGGAACTTTCTAAAATTTATGAGTGAGTATGTCAGTATGGGTATTATTGCCTGCCGCTTTCTATCAGAGATGTGGTGGGCCAGGCCCGGAATGAATTTATGACTTTCCTTCCATTGGTCAAGGTGATGCTATGCTTAAGTAGTGTTAAGGATGGACTTATGTGACTTTTTAGCACAATCTAACAGTCTAGTGCCAAACCCCAGAGACCATACAAGAAGACCTCTGTATAACCCAGTCCACAACCTACAGTAGTTAACCCAAATACAGGTCTGAACAACATGGATATGCAAATTTCAAATGTCTTTGTAGCCAGATTGGTAGATATGGGCATCCTGAGACAATGTAGCAACTTTCTAATGTTCAGAGACAAATGTGTAATCCTTAAAGAAACAAACACAATACGGTGGAGATGTACAAACTAAGTTTCACATGAGGCAAAAACACACCCTCCATCCACCACACAAAGAGTGAACCACACACATAGACCAATATATGCTGTGGCACTAGAAAGCAATTATCCCCAAACTCAAAGATATCCTATATCTATCAGCAGCAATATCTAAAGCACTCACCAAAAGCAACACCAAATTTAAACCATACTCCTACACCCAGTGGAGCCCCAAGAGCAAAAACCATAAGGCAAGCAAACACATTACCCGAGACTCTTGTTACAGGGAACTCCATTGTGGGACATACAGGTTCCTGACTCACCAGCCTGAAGAAAGAGAACATGATGGTTAGGTACTTTCACATGCAGTCAAGTCACTAGACAAGACAAGAGGTACCATCAACTTCCATGTAGCTGTTAATGACCTAAGACATACTTCGCTGGATTATATAAAGAGATATATCATTGATATCTCTGAATATGTGTTTCAGGCAGTTTACATTCATATGATGGAGTGCACATTGCTTGATCATACATTTGAATGACTTTCTCCACGAATCCCGTAACGTTGAATGGTCAGAATGTCATAAAAAGCTCTGGAATTGACATTTCTGACTGCTCTACATCCTAAAGCAAGTGCTAACATGGGTCAAAAAGGGGGCGGAATTTTGCGATTCGCAACACTTGCAATCGCAGTTTTGTGATGTTGCCGCACTCCTTCCGGCCATACCCGGTCGACCATTCACTAGTCAACCATCTGCATGTACACCCTTTCAGGCAGTTATGTGTCTTGCACTGAATAGCATTCTACCTTCACAAAGGATGATACCACATATGAACAAATGAAGATTGACTTCAATAACTGGCTTAGTTACTAGTGTCTATCCAGAAGGATTCAATATTTGTCAGCTTGGGAAGACATCATTAACAAGCCATGCTGCTTTTGAAAAGAATGGTCTGCATCTGTCTCCCCTAGGCTTCAGAATATTGGCTAAAACTTTATCCACCCACTTCAAGCCTTTTTCAGGCAATGCTAAATTGACAAACCAACGATCATAGTAAATAAAACCCAAAGGACAATATAAACATCTGTGCTGTTACCAAGACAAGGCTTAAATCCACTGAAAGTACTCCATAAGTGCAAGGCTTCAGGGTCTTTCACACATTTAGACAATCAGCTGCACAGACAGGAACAAAAGGTGAAGGAGTTTCAATCTATATTAGCAACAAACATAACTCTAGGTTTGGTTAAATAGGATGATGCCCTGGAATTTATCCAAGTGCAAATCATCATAAACAAAGTCCCATAACATATCCTAGCAAGGTATAGGTCACCCTCTATGCCCCTAGTATCTCATAGCTTGTATTTAGACCTACTGTAGACACTCACCAGTAAAAAAAAATACCCTATTCTAGGGAGACATTAACTACTCCTCTATAGATTGTATGGGAAATGCACACTGCCTCATACTCATGTGCACAATGATCCCTGGATTTTATTAACCCAAATACCATTGACCAGATAGTGCATACCCCCATCAGAGGTTCAAACATACTAGACCTTGTATCAACAATATGAGAGAGTGTTGCATCTTCTGCCCCCACCATATCATGTTTTCCTTCAAAACAAAAATCTAATCTGCTTAGTAAACCCAGCTAGCCTGTAACACTTAAAACTATTCCACAGCAAACTATATCCTATTAAGCAATTGTTTGCCAAACTTCACTGCCCCTCCCAATATTGTATTCACAGCAACCTATGTGGAATGTTTCACTGAGACCCTATGCAACTATGTAAATAGCTTTATAAAGGATGCCATACCAACAAGAAGTAAGCTTAAAAAAAACTCTTAAAAACAAACCATACCGGAGGAGCCTAACCCTAAAAAAAGTCATGGCTAAAATCAGGAAAAAACAACTCTCATAATGGTTAAACTAGGATTAATTCCAACAAGGCTAATTATGAGATCATGGTAGCCTCACAGGCTAAAGAAAACAACAAGACATTCTACAGCTATGTCCAAACCTCAAAGGCAGCACACATCAGTGTGCCAAACTAGTGGTCAATGGTGTCACCTTCACTGAGTAGAGTGACATAGCAAATACACTGGATGCCAAATTCACCTTAAACTTCACCCCACACTCCACTCACTACCTCTCCCCATGAAATACCTGCTAACATAACCACTACAACGATTAATAGGGAGCAGGTCCTGGTGGCACTATCTAAAGCAAAAATCACAGCCTCAGTCGGCCGTGTCAGTATCCCAGAATGCCTCATAAATAGCTTGAAACATTGACTTATCAGAACCACTTGAGTCACTTTTCAACTATAGCCTCAAAATAGGCTTTATAGCATGGGAATGGAGGACTGTAATGGTTATGCCACTTCAAAAGGGTGGACCATTGACCATCCCCAGAAACTAAAGACCGATTAGTCTGACTAGATTAATATGCAAAGCCATAGAAAGAATTATTATGGAAGTGATCAACAAAGATGCAGGTAACCTTCATACTCCTGAAAGTTTGGTTTTGTCAAGGGAGGTCATGCCTAGTAAACCTGGAGGACTTCTATGAGAAGGTCGCCAAGGCAAAGAATGAGGGGAAATGGTGCACGTCTCCTACCTGGATTTGCCTAATGTGTTTGATACAATACCTCACTCAGGTATAGTTGACAATCTCAATGAACTGAGCAAAACTCCCTACATAAACTCACTGGATTGCCAGTTGGCACACACACAGGACCCAGGAAATCAGGATTGGTGAGACCACCTCCACTAAGACACAGGTCATGAGCAGGGCAATTCAGGCTTGATGCTGTGACTGCAACTATTTGGCATCCACTTCTCAGATGTAAAGGCTAATGTCAAGTGCCTATGACTGACAAAATTCACAGATACCTGTGAATTGGGAGCCATCACAGCATTCCCCATGACACAAAAATCATATGTGTGGGTCTAACACAGATGAAAAGTCATGGATTAAAACTTATTGCCAAGAAATGTATTATAGTGCCTTTTGGGAAAACTGCCACCCAGGCTAATTTTTCAGTCAATAAGACACTCTTAAGGTCAACCTTGTAGTTGGGGATTTGGGAACATGCATAGACAGTAATCAGACTTTTCACCAACACGTAGCCAAGGTAGTAAGAAAATCATTCTTGTTTCCCAGCTTATAAGTAGGAGTATGGCATCCAGGTCCAAGGATGTTAAAGCACCACTTTATTCAGCTCTTAGCAGACTCATCACTGAGTGTAATGCTCCCTTCAGCATGTACCTGACCAGACATATGTAACTGTTGGGGCACAAAAAAAAGGTCCCCTGCATGGAAATAATTGCACGGCTCAATCAAACATAACCAAACCAAAAGCAAGAGCCAGCAACTGTGTGCTGTGTAAAAATAGTTTAATGGAAAACAAGAAAATAACAGACTGGTTTCGGTAGTCCTTATATACAGATACAAATAATTAATCAAGAAATGTAATTGGTGAGCTCATAAATATTCCTTTAGACCAGGCTGGAACAATCCACCTAACTTTACAATCCATTTTTTTCTCTTTAGCATTTAATTTGCTGTGCCAGCCAGATTTGTTAGTTCTATCACCTACTATCTTGTCAATGACAGTGAAATGAGATGTTGTTGTGGTATGTTTTAAAGTGTGTTTGTATAGGGCATTACTCATCCTTTTACATTTGATATCACTAAGATGTTCGGAAATACGTAATCTGAGGGGGTCTGGATGTCTGTCCTATATAAAATGCATGGCAGCTACAAGTAGCCAGATATATAATCCAATCTGTACTGCAGTTTGCAAAAAAAGCTTATATCAAATATGGTCCCACAATTACTGCTAGAGAATTGTTTGGTCTTCAACACATGTTTACAATGGCTGCAGTGGCCACATGGCATACATCCAACTAGCTTATCCCCAGAAATGGAAGTTTGAATCATGTTCTGGTATAGTGGTTCATGATGATGCCTGTAATGATTAAAATATGATCCAAGATTCTTACCTATCCTAAACAAAAACTTGCAAGTGGCAGATAAATGCTGTGACAAAAAAATTATCTGCTAAAAGGATGTTCCAATGTCATCTGATGGCATCAATGACTCCATTGGTGTTCCTAACAATATGTGATGATAAACAGCAAGGTATTCCCAGGGATTCATAAAGCTTGCACCAGGCGCAGGCGTAGCGTAGGTGGTATAATGCCAAATATGGCCGCTGAGCGATTCAGGTACGATTCAATTCCACATGCACTACCAGCATACGCCAGATGTGCGCAGCCCTCAGCTCAGGTATGCTAATCACCCCATGTGCAGTACTGCACCATGCAAATGAAGGTACACAACGATTCATGAAGTGGTGCAGGTGTAGCGTAAGCCCACAGAAGTGTAAACTAAAAAAAAAAAAACGGTTTACATTTTTCCAAACAGAACATCGAAGCTATGAAAGCAGACCAGACTCATGCATTACAAAGTTAACATATGCCAATGGCTAAATATACAGCCAATGGCATAAGAAAAGATGCACAACACCTAAAAAACAACATTTAATGTCATGTCCACAGTAACCCAAAGTACAACTGCAGGGCATGTGTGTGCAAATGGGAACACAAGGAAAATATATACAAATGTCATAAAATCGCAATGTAATACAAATCATGATTTCACCATAATACTCAATGGTATGCATGGTACACCACAACCAAGCTGCAAGGGTTTCTAAGGGTCTGTGACAGTGTTCAGTGCGGTAACTATGAATTAGTAGTCAATGCCATGCAAATGAGGCAAGTAATATTGAATCGCAAACGTCCCGCCGGACTAAGAATGTACCATATGGTGCAGCGCTACAACACCGAGGAGTGGTTTGGAGGTATACATGACATCAGCAGTGGGGTGTGCCACCGTAGCTGTAAGCACATTGGAGCAATGCAAATCTGGCCTGCCCGTTGCTAAGCAAAGCCACAGGATAGGGGTGGGGATGTAGGTATAGCATTGTTTAACTGAGAGCACATATGGTGCCCGAAAGCTCACATGTACGCGGATGAAAAAGTGCCAGAAACCCAGTAAGTGGACGCACGCGCCATGCACCATAGCTCAAACAGGAAGGTTAGGGGAAGAAAATAAGGAAATGCCGCAATAGGGTAATTGGAGTACAACTGAGCAATTAGCACCTATTAACTCACAGTGGGCAATCGACGGCAGCTAACAAGTCTGCTTGCAGCAACCTGCAGGACAGGATAGGGGATGTGTTGGATTGCAAAGAAAAGAGAACTGTCATAGCAGAGCAAAGCAAACCTGCAGTAGATTGGCCATAGAACACATTTCTTAAGATAAGCCACGTTTTGGAAAGTACAAATGAAAGCAGGCTGCTGGATGCATGCCAGGAAATGGGAGGGGAAACATTAAGAGATGTTAAGGAAAGGGCAAGAGGTAATCCCCGGCAGCCAAATGTAATTCAACACCAAGGGCACCACAATAGCAGTACCTGTGGTAAAACACATAAGATACCCTGTAGCTCTGATTCTACATACACAACCTATGACATCATCAGTGTTCACAGCACAATAGTATAAAGTGTGAAGGCACCTCACACACACCTGTGTATTCCCAAACACTGCACCATCGGTGTAAAGAGACAGGGAACTTTTACAATGTACATGTTGGGAGCTGCCATAGCTGTGATTCATCACCATGTGTTAGAGACTGAAGGTGTTGTGGAGGATGATGCTGACAACCACCGCAGGCCCCGGAGTAGGAGAAGAGTGTTCAGTCCAAGGGTAACCTACCAGGGGCTACATGATGTGGAAATAGTAGAGTGTTACAGGGAGGACAGGGGCATCTTATAGCAAATAGTTGAGCTGTGCCGGCCACGCCTGAGATCCAGAAACAACAGAGGGGAACCCATCCCAGTGGACACGAAGGTATGTGTAAGCTTGCGAATACTAGCCACAGGTACCTTTCAAAGGCCAACTGGAGATATAATTGGGATCTCACAAGCATCAGCATCCAGGGTACTGCACCAGTTCCTGGATGCCATGTTACCACATGCCAATGAGCATATATACTTCCCCCGAACTCAGGAGGAGCTGGCCAGCAATATGCGTCTCTTCCACCATGTGGCACACTACCCGGAGGTACCAGGTGCAATAGACTGCACGCAAATATATATCAAGTCACTACCCGGTGAGCATGGTAGGTGCTACATAAACCACAAGGGAAACCACTCCATCAACTGCCAGGTCATGTGCAATGCCCAGGGCATTATTATGGATGTGTGTGCTGGCAGCCCTGGAAGCTACCATGACTCCCACATCTGGCATGCCTCACAGCTGTATCAGGTATTTGTCAGGGGAGACATCCCACATGGCCACCTTGTGGGGGATGCTGGCTATGCACTGGAGCCGTGGATGATGACTCCCATCAGAAATGCACACACACCCATGCAAGAACGCCATAATGAGGCACACGCACAAACCAGAATCATTATAGAGCATGTGTTTGGGATGCTGAAATCACGGTTCCGTTGCTTGGACATATCTGGTGGAATCTTGCAGTACTCTCCAGGCACGTGTGCCCACATCTTCATATTATGTGCCATGCTACATAATATGATCCTGCGGAAACAGCTGCAGCAGGGATATAATGGTGAAGGCCCTCACAGCCCACCGCAATTGCCAAGGCCATCACAGGCACAGAGGGATTCAGACCATGAATACACTGTGCCAGCCCCAGTAGGCAGATGGAGGTGTGCCCAATATGCCCACGCCTTGGCAAAGAGGGAATGTATAGCACATACTGACAGTGTAGGCCCCTACGGACTGACACACCTCTCCACCTGCGCACACAGTAAACTGGATGGCACACACACATGACCACCTGTAAATTGTAATGTATAGGTGGCCTACTGTGTGAATCCTACATAGGCAGCCCTCAACCATTGCACACACAACAGCTATTGGAACAAGGAATGTCAACACCTGAACAGTACAAGCACCTAACAGCATATGTTGATACTGTATGTATAGGTTCCTAGGTACATCAGTAGGTACATGCCTGATTGTCAGAGGCCATTCATCAACTGGGGCAAACAGTGTCTGCTATCACCACCACATTGATTAATCAACTGTCCCTCAGTGGAGCAGAGCCAATTGCAGGATCCATGTGTGTAATCATTGTTTCCCACACACTCTGCATGGATTCCCTGGTGTGATAATGAGGGGCTCCATATAATGTAATCAGAGATGTAGTGGCAAAGCATGGGGAGTACCCATGACAGGTATCAGGTATCTGTCACCCCAGCATGCTCCACCTATGGTTGTGTGAAGGTGTAGCACATTATAGTGTGTGGCTCACTGTGACATACATTCCCAATGCTGGAGCACATCCATTAAACAACACTTGGACATACCATTAATAGGTCTCATCCATATGTAAACTAACTGAGTTACACATTTGATTGCAGTATGGAGTAACAGCCGTAGTACAGTCCACATACAAAACACCATAACACGTGTACAAATCCCAGATGCCCAAGTGGTAAATGCACTGACTGTCGTGCATTTTCCTGGTTCCACGTCCTGCAAGGGATGTTACGTAATCCCGAAGGCACGAATAATGGATGTTGGATGCAGGTCATCAGATAAGGTTTAGCACGTTAGTGGGATTATCCATTGGCAAGTGCTGGTAAGCATTGTTTAAACATGACTATAAGGATATGCGTGAAACAGGGCTAATCGCTTCTAAATATCATGCAGATCACGGTCAACGATGTCCAGAACAGGTGAAACTAGCATTATTCACCCCTGTACTAATAGTACCTGCTCTGAAGGGTAAATGTTAAAAAGGGCAAATATCCGAGATTGTAGGACATAATTATGTCCCATATATTATGTAATAGTTGCATTAAATAGTTATGCCTGTTTCTAAAATATGTAAATGTTACATGAAACATGATAAGTAGCTAAAGTGCTACAAGAATAAGTATGTATTCAGGATAAAAGTATGTTCTATCCTGTGTACTGACTGTGGGTATGTGTCGGCCTGTAAACACCAATGTGTGTCCTGCAAATGTCCCACTATGGCCATTTGAAAAGATGGCAACCCTTGCCAAAGAGGTTCAGTCACCAACACAACTGCAATGAGTGCAAATATCTGTGACAGAAATACACGAGACAGCTGTCATTTAGTAACATTCCCTTACATATCGATGTATTTCCAGAGGTACTGAAGTATCAACCTCACCTGCATGCTATATAGAAACCAATTAACAATGGTTCAATGTATAAGCCAGTAACAACCATAGTTTCAGTCTACTAAATGATAGGTCTTCAATTAGGCAAGGAGCCCACACACATATATGGAATGCTATGTACACCCACCTACATCTTCCCCACACCTGAAACAATTGCAATACAGACTGTAATAACATCACAAACATCCACTCACTCAATTACATCTGCAGAAGCGTTAACATACCTTGTAAGAGACACATTTGTGATGGCGCCATGTGAAATCGTAGCTGTTGTATACTGGAACAGACAGCGATGTTACAGGTTTTGTTTGCAATAGTCCCTTATCAGATGGTTGAGATGACAGGTACACTCAAATGTAGAACCACATACTCTAGCCATCACCCACAATCCACGGGGGACATGAATTCAAAATATCCGTGTCTCTCCAAATAGCAGTTGCAATTCCTCACAACAAAACACATACAGGCCGTCTCCCCGAAGGTAGGGCAAAAGGGCAATGCCCAAGTGGAGAATTCAATTATACCCCACTGTTGCCATGTAATTGATGAATAGAGTAGCTGCACAGCTGATGTGCATGTAATAATTTACTCAGGAACACCAATTGGTGGCAGGATACCACATGTTACAGGTATCCTTGCCATACATTCAAACCGTATGCTCATACCATAGAACCGTTTAAACAGTAAAGGTGTAACAGAGATATTTATGAAGACTCGGAACGCTAATAAGGTATGTAGAACACTCAGTATGTTAGTGTATGTAGAGCCTGTTTTGTATTAATTAAAGTGTACGCAATGCATAAAGTGGGAAAAGGTATTATGTACTGATGTCTTGTTGAGCATAGTAACGCTTGTAGAAATTGTGTGTCCTGCTGTGGGCTACAAGGTAAACATCTCATACACCACAAGGGATGCTACATGAGGGCTTTAAACACAACAATTCCACACCACCCGCCGTCATTAGTAGGTTTTGTCCAACAAGTACGTGCCATAGCAGGGGATAGTATATGTTGATATACTGTCACAGTAGGCATGTGTATGGGCATAAAACGAGAATAACATGCCTAAGGTGGCCCTGCTGTGCAAGTATGCTTTGCATTATGGGATAATGTTTAAAATATGTGTAATGTACAGTATTGTAGGTAGATATGTCAGATATTTTACACAGCATAACTGTTATATCATGCAAACAAAAGGTATTGTCTATTGGCATGTATAATACACAATAACAGGATACATATGGCTTGTAGTCATGGGACACTGTAACAGCATGATAGCTAGTTGAAATGGAAGAGCTACTCAATTATCCATTCAAAATGGACATGTAATAGCTTCACAGGTTCATAGTGAGGTACTATGCTGTCTGGCCAAGTCCACATGTAAGTCCAACGACAGTGTTGTCACCAGTGGCACCTCCATAGGGTAGTGTCCTGTCTGTGAACAGCAGAGCCATGCATTACCTGCACCTGTGTACAGTACAGCCACTGCAGTGATCCCTGGCGTACATGTGTGTCTCCCATCCACCCATCAAGATATCTCATGAAGAGTGCTAGTGAGTGTCCCTGCTTGATGTACATAGGAATCATGTTACAAAGCATGGTGAGTGTCTGGTTCAGGAATGTATCCCTCAAGCACGTCCCACTCATCGTTGCGTTTGTGCACATATCCATGAGCATGTTGCTCTCAGTGACTTTTGTTTATGTTGCTTATGTGGAGTATATCCATAAATATTGTTGTGGACATGGGCCCTGTATGTTCAGCAGAGGTCATCCCTGAGTATGCAGTATGCAAATGTGTATAGTCATGGTGTCCGTAGTTATGCCGCATACGTCATCCTTCGGAGGTCAATAATCCTCATGGTGTGTTAATGTTGTGGTATGTAAAGCCGTTGCTGTTCTGCGAGGTACACCCCAAAAGGGGTGTTGTACCCCTGAATGTGTGTCATACGTCAGGAGTATAGAGGTACAATGGGTGCCTTTGTTCCAGCTACAAACCCATTACAGATAAGGGTGGCCACGTAGAAGGATATCCACGCCACATTGGCAATATGGTTATCAAAGGAGTGGGTGCTATATACGTGTGTACTAAGATCCCGTATAATGTCACATGTATGTAGGGGACTACCACCTATGTGACAGTCAGTGGGTGATTGGTGTAATCCAAAGGGGATGTCTATGCACCTTGTGTCATGCAGCTTGAGGCCATGTTATCGACATCAGGTATCCATCACAGTGACACCCTTATGGAGGGTGTCTGTATCAGCTGGTGGATCAATCATGGTTCCTTGTTTGCAGTCATCTGGAAATCTATTCAGGGAAAGTCCCTCTGTGCTAGCCTGTACCTCAGGGAAGCATATACCGAACATGAAGGGCCCTATGACCGAGGACTGTGGTATGCCAAGTGTAACTGAATTACAGTAGGTACCACGGTATGCTACCCTCATTGTGTGGGTCCTGTCTGTGAGCCACTTTGCATAACATCCCGAGACGTAGGGGTCAATGGGCAGGTGGATGTGTATGTTGTCAATACCAGAATGGAGAACGGTGCTGAAAGCCAATGAGAGGACAATGTAGGCTATGTGGACCCCCTTACCGTCACCAACTACCCTGGTAACTGTATCAAAGGAGTCCACCAGGTGTAGGAGCCATGGTTTGGCCCTAACAAATCCAACCTGAGAGGCATCAAAGGTCTGGAGCCCACCAATGTCTCTGTGAATGACTTCCATGATGATGTGCCCCATAGCCTTGCAGAACAGTACAGTCAGGTGTATAGGGCAATCGTCCCTCTGGTTCATTGTGGTGCCCCCTGTGTGGAGTGTGATAAATTTTGCTGTGCACCATTCAGGGGCCACAATGTCTGATACAAGGCTATTACTGAATCTGGTGGCCAAGTGGGGAGCCATGTCATTCTGAGGTTTGTGCAAATCACAGCCTGGGATTTTGGGCGGTCACATTGAGTCAGTGTTCCAGGCCTTAGAGAGTGCAGGTTGAAACTGTGTAGTTGTGACCGCAGGAACTCTGCATTGTTCCTGTATGGATTTTGGCCCTGTAGGGAGTGAGAGGGTGTAAAGTTAACATTGAACCTATCTGCCAGGATGTTGCCAATATCAGTCGGTTCGGTAATGTTCCTGCCTAACCATCGTATGTCAGAGCAGATGTGGGTATTGCCATCGAGTACTGACATACCTCCATAATGCTTTGTGGTAGTCCTTGGCATGTCTCGCAGTAATGTTTACGTAGCTAGCTTTGGAGGATGTGATGAGGAATCCCGGAGTCCTACTGAGGCTGACCAATGAGCTACCCCACCCATGGGATTGTACTCCACTTTGCAACAGCCTCCACCTTCTGTTGTACATTATGTCCATGGAACTGGACCCCTACCAGAGTGGCGTCCATTATCTGGTGAGTACCATCATGGCTCTATTTGGGATAGAATGATCCATGCAGTCATGTAAGTGCTAATAAAGTGAACTGGTGTATGTTTTAGCATTTCTAAGTGGATTGTCCATCTGCACGAGTGTCGTGATGTTTACTACCACTGTCCTAAGACGTCTGAAGTAGGTGTTGTAGAAATCTTGTACTGTGTATTCCGTGAAGGGTGTGGTGCCAGGATGTCGATAACAAGGGTGATTAGCATATGTTCGGAAACTACCAATGAGGGGATTACCCCAGGTGTGGAACACCAGTCACATGTTGGTAATGTCCATGTCTAGGATATTGTTGGTCTTGGTGGTGGTGTGTATGGGTTGATCCAGCCGAGTGGAGGTTATGAATCTCAAAAAGCATTGGCCTAATGTGTCGGTACATGAGTAGGTATCTCAGTTAAGTGTGGGGTAGTGTCAGTCTCACGTCAGTAGTACCTGTCTGAACTCTACTGTCCAGTACACCAAGAAATGAGGGCCGGTAACCGTGGGGTATGTTGTTGATTCCTTAGCAAGTTACAATGTGTATAGCAGTTCTGGCCACAGTTAGTTGCATGTGGATCACCTCTGATGCATTGTGCTAAGTAACCAGCCTGGAGGTGTGTACATCCTTGTGAAATATGGACACACCTCCGCCGTGGGTGTTCCGGTCCTGGTTACATGACTGAAAGGTGTGGCCTGCATATAACCTGTCAGTGCAGGTGTGCTCTCTGGAGCCTAGAGGCAGGTCCCAGTCACTGCAGAGATATCAAAGTGGTTCATTATAAGGAGTGCCTCACCTGAGTGCATTAGAGATGAAGATGTCAAGCATTGAGTAACATTACCCCAGGTTTTGCTTGCCTGTTCCTTTTCTGGTGGTGAATGTTATTGGAAACTGTCCAAGACAGGCAGTATAGGAGCAGCAAGAGCCTTACATGTTATCTGTACTCCCAGGGCTGACTGGTGCAGGTCATCTGTGCCAAAGCATCGTGTTTTGTTGACCATGTCATTCAAAGCAGACAGATACTGGATGCCTGTGGAATGACAGCAGAAGCATAGGCAACTGCTGAAGTGAAACATTCAGTCATTGAACAGTGGCATCAGTCTGGATGAATGCAGAATGCTTCTCAGGGCTTGGGAGATACCTTCTGGGCTACAAGACCGGAGAGCAATTGCATGTCCCTGTACATGTAGTCCAGGAAGTTATATTTCAGGGCAGTCACACTAACATGGAGAATGACAGCAAATCGTACTTGGTGAGGTGTGGCATGGGTGCATAGGTTATGTTGCAGATCCTGTTACCCAACAGCCAGATGTAAGTGACTATTGCCTTGAGTAGCCTGCTGAGTGGGACATCAGTGTGACTGCCTACAGGGTCACCTATGACCGGTGTGTTGGGTATGTTATGACACCCTATTGGCTTTAGTTGATGGGCACACATGAGTCTGTGGGCTATAAGTAATTGGTGTTGTGTTTGGTGATGAGGGCTGCCTCTGTTGCCTACACAGAGAGTATGGAGAGGTTCTGCAAATGTTGTAGTCATACTATGTGTGGCCTGTGGTGGTAGAGATCTAGTGAGACTATGTGATGAGTGGGGTGTGTTGCAAATGTTAAACATCCCCACATGAATGTCAGGTTCAGTCTGGGTTGGTGAGAGCATTACCCCCAGCATGGTTACATATGTGCATCTCCCACAGGCTGTAGTGTCGTATGTTGGGAGGTGAGCATTGACTGTGTACATGAGACAATTGCTCTATTGCCTCATGTTTGCCATATTCATCATATAGACAGGCAATGACACTGGTAAGTGACACTTGGACATGCCTGTATATTCAACCATGTCTCACAAGATATGTGAGTTACATGTGTACAACAGCTGTTGTACTGCAAGAAGCTGGAAATGTAAGGACAGACAGTGTACTTGTAAAAATGAGTTGGAATGGGTACTATAGTAATTAGTAGCTCATGTAGTGCTTACATGTTCTGAACAAGTGCTGAGTATGAATATGCAATACAGATAGGGTGTTGGATAATATAAACCCACTGCAACCCACAAGTGGAGATGCCAGTCATAATTGGAGGCACTGCACTATTACCCTGCTGAGCATGGTCTGCAAGTCTATGAACCTTTATCAATGTAGATGTTAGCAGTACAGATGTAGATGACAGTACGGATGATTTCACACTGCATAGCATACCTGTGACAGGTCATAGGACATCATCACCCATACTGTGTTCCAGCTACACTGAGTATACTAGATGTACCTCCGTATGTCATAGGAGTGTTCTACCAGTGGCCTGTTGACAGAAGCAACACTACAAAAGTTGTCTGAGTGACATGTGCATATCACACCAGTGGCAGCTACAGCAAAACAGGGTTAATGTTTTGTATTCCCCCCTCATTGTAGCCCATACCACACAGACAAATGTGAGGAATCTGCCTATGTAAGGATGTGAATGGCCATGATCTAGGAGCAATAGCTGTTGCAGTCTTGTAGACAACATACATAATGGGCTTTGTGGGTGAGGTGCATGACATATGTGCGCAATCTGACAGCTGATAATTGCATTGTCACTGCTAGGTAAATAACCCTGTACCCATTAACTACCACCTAGGTAGCGGTCAACATTATAGACACTGTGTGTAAGGGATGGTGCTGTGCAGCTCACCTCCCTGATCTGGTGATGTCTCCAGGCATATTAGGTAGTCATACGAGGCACCCATGTCATGACAGGGTGCCATACATGAGCATGGAGATCATTGGGCAGGCATACTCAGCACTCGGGTGACCAATATCGGATCACATATCACCTTTAAGGGGTATTGGCCATGCGTGGATGGGCGATACCAGCCTTCACAATCCTCACCTCCACTATGCAGCATACTGGCTACCTTGCATAAAGACATGTGCTACACTGTGATGTTGGACATGCTACAAGTACATATCTTGATCTGAAAGACATACGTCATGGACAGCCACCATCCTACTACAAGGATCGCCACATGCTGGACAGATCCCTGTGCCATACATGATACATACTCCTGCCATACCATGCAACCCTGTCCATCAAAGTTGCACATGTCATCTCTGTCATACATGGTACAATGACCAGATGGTAGATGTATCATTAACTGTCTGGATCAGTAATGTGGCACTGATGCACCTGGCAACGGCAAAATGGCTGTTGGATACAGCTAGAAAACCTTGCCCGCACATGCTATAGCTGATAACCATCCCTGCGAATAACGTCCGGCTAGCCATTGTCCCATGTGTATCACATGTGCAACACAGGCGATACGTGGCAGGATGTTGAACTGCTGTACAGTGCCGTGTAGCTGTATATGGCAAAACACATGCATGTAAAGGTTTCTGTGCGCATGTGTGCATTGTCACTGCTCATGTCTGTTAAGGCAGTGTATGTGCTGATATGTGACATAAACACAGCATCAAGGTCAACAGCATTACTGCGGACACATCCAGGCATGGTAGGTAAGAACACCAGTACAGGCAAACAGACATGCCCACATCAAGACAGCATTCACATGTAGTATGAGCAATGTAATGAGATGACACACATATATGGTGATGATATCCAATGCACAATGGGTGTTACATGTGTGTGTGACACAAACATGTCAGTCTTGTCAATGTCATGACGATTTGCAAAGATAACTGTTCATATGTACTAGATTTAATACAAATGTATGTGCAGCTGTATCTCTGTACATCTCATTGATACTGTGACCCATTTCCATCATTATGTCTTCCAGATAATGCCTCGTTCATGCCTGCCAGTGTATAGCCACCTGGAGGATGATGCCCTCATCCCGTACCTCCATGATAACTATGAGGTGTTGTTCAGCCATGTGCCACAGCATGCCCAGCAGAGTGACGACCTGTGGCAGAAACTACGCAGGAGGGTTAATGATGTGGGTGGTCATAACCGCACCTACCAGCAGGTGCGCAGACACTGCACGGGCCTGATACGACATGAGAAACAGCATGCCAATGCAATCGCCAGGGAACAAGGTGGAACAGGTGGTGGGCCACCAACCCAGCCCCCACTCACACCCATCGAGGAGCTACTGGCCAGCCTGGGGACACCCTCAGAACAGCATCCACAAACACTAGCTGCCATCGTGGAGGTGGGTGTCTCCCAACCACTGAGCCTGGAGTTGCCTGGTAAGTCACTACTGCACATATGACTATTATATCCCATTTAGTTGCATGTGTCACTGTACAATATGTAATGTAACATCTTATGCAAGGTATGTTTACGCACATGCTGCATACTACAGTATGCTACCCTTTGTATGCACACATGTGCATACTATATGCTATTGTACAGGTGGATGCGTTAACATGCACAGTGCACCCTGTAGCTGTCATACAGTCATGGATAATGTTCAAACTGCTGTGTCACCCCTATACAGGTACCTCTGGCATGCCGCACAGACATCAGTCTGTTGCAGGTGAGACAGTTATCAGTATCAGGCATGATAATGCATATATCTATTCGCCGTGTGGCCAGTTAACACATGTATAAATAATGTATGGTCCAGTCACGATATACAGGTCACATCTGTCATCAATCACACTGGCTACCCATGTGCAATATATACAAACTAAATGAAACACCGACATGAAACCACAGTATCTGTCATTGCTAGATGTGTGGACAGCTGTGCATACAACGGTGGAGGTGTTGTTCAATGTAGACATATGTACTATACATTGAAACAACACGTGTGGCACGCAAACAGTACCACACAGTGAGCTGGGATATGGGCATCCCACAAGATTCACCATTGTGTAATATGCCCCTGCAATGGGTGCACACATTGTGATGTGCCATCTGAGATGTCCTAGACATGTAGTGTTCCGGCTGCAATATTGTCTCACTGTCCCATAATACATAGTCCACATACCAAACATACAACCCTTTGTCTGCATAACCCTGTGGACAGTGACATATCTGACATCTATGGGTGTATGTCATATGGGACAACACAGATGTGAGATAGACGGCCATCACAAACATTTGTCCAACACATGTTCACACATGGCCATGGAGGATGGCCAGAGACATGTAGCCACACAGTAGATGTGATGTGTATACACCCTGTTGCACATTGTCCACACATGGTCCAACTATAGCCTTTGTTGAATGGTTATATAGTTGATGTGGAACACTGGACATCCTAAAAGCCTGTGCACAGCTTGTGGAGGTGTCACTTAACTCGACCATATAAGATGTGTTGAACATCATGACTGTGTCATAGCATGACAGTAGTCACCTGTACAGCTTCCACAGACATAGACACAACATCAGGCCACAGATACCATACATTTCCCTTGCTGCTGTTGGACATCACTGTCAGCCGTACCACACACTCATGTGTGTGGTACATAAATGCCATGTGGGACATGGTGTATTGACAAGTCTGCCATGTGTGGACAAGGTTGCCAGGCAGCTAAGACATTTTAGTAGTTGTGCAGGGGTGTCACCCGTAGGTCTTCCAGTGACCTGTCACATGACACAGCATGGTTTAGTGTGTATACACCTCAGTGACATGGGTCACAGTCCACAGTAGTTATGTAATGTGTATGCATCAGTCATAGCTATGCACTGTGTGTGTATTACACACTGCATAACAATATAGATGCTTCATGATGCCATGCAATGGCACAGTGTCTGTACTTCACACTGTATAACAATGTAGACGCTTCATACTACCCTTCAATGTCATGCACATCTGCTAAAAGTCCTTTCTATCTGTGGGGCATACAGACAACACTGCAATGTGATACCCATTACTCCGCATTACATGTGTCAGGACACTATTGTGTCAGACATGTATACATGTCAATGCACATGTCAGTAGATTACATGTCATACTACATGTCAATGTCAAGGTCACATCAGCCATGTGTACTGTTAACCTGTGCTGGTCCACATGGTGTATCACAGGGATGCAAGCTTACTAGCATGATTGTGTGAACTGCATGGCTTTTGATATGACACCTGTTTGATGTTGTGTGCAACCCAGGGAGGTATTCTAACTACCACTATTAATGTATGAGCTGCATGCTGTATGCTGTATCACATGCATGCTGCATGCCATCTGTCAAATCACATGCATGGTCTGTCTGTGTGTATGTGTGTCTGTGTGTCTATTGTAATGTAGAGTCTTTCTTTGTGTGTCTGTGCATCTGGGTGTCTATTGTAATGTAGAGTCTTTCTTTGTGTGTCTGTGTGTCTATTGTAATGTAGAGTCTTTCTTTGTGTGTCTGTGTGTCTGTATGTGTCCGTGTGTCTATCGTAATGTAGAGTCTTTCTTTGTATGTCTGTGTGTCTATTGTAATGTAGAGTCTTTCTTTGCATTCACAGGTGATGTAGGTGTGTTACCCTTCTGCGGTCCATCTGATGTTAGTATCCCCACAGATACTAGCAGTGATGAACATATGCATGAGGTATAGACAGGGTTGTCAGGGGCTGAATCTGTGCCAATGGTTGCCATCCCAGCTATGGCCCCCTCTTCCCTGCACACAGTTCTCATGCCAACACATACCCCATCATCAGTGGCCATAGAGGAAGGACAGTTAGTGTGTGTTAGCTTGGAACAGGAATGTGTGGTGGCTACAGAAGGTGTGTCTCCACACCATGGTGTCAGTGTAATGACTGCAGATGTGCCACACAGGCATGTGGCCAATGCTGCTCGTAGGAGGACCTCTGGCAGACATGCACCTGCAGGACAGAGTGCAGCAGCCGGTGTCACCAGACACATGTTCCAGACTGTTATGGTGGCACAGGCACATGCTGAACAACAGAACAGGGAAGGGCAGAGGCTTCAGAGGGCTGCTATCTGTTCATTAAACAACAACATCCAGGCATTGGCAAATGCTCAACAGCAGATTGCTGATGTTCTGGACAGGCGATTGTGTGACATGGTTGGAATCCTTGACCTTGGCATGGCAATCCGCAAGCATGAGCTGTCTGTGCTGGAACATCTGGTCATTGTGAGGCGTAGGCCACATGGACGTAGGCCAGCTACACCACCTGGTGCAGGTCAACGTGAACTAGCCACCTCACATGCCCGCTCCCACAGTGCCGGTAGCAGTAGCAGTGCAGCTGGTGCTGCGCTGTCCACACCAGGACACAGCAGGCCATGTGGACGTGGCCCTGGATGTTCCCAGTGGGGACACGGTTCCAGTGGACATGTGTCATCAGACAGTAGCCAATCTGTACCTCTGCCTAGTAGTGCCCGTGCAACCCCTGGCAGGCACAGGTCACGTGACCGTGGCCAGACACAGTGAGCTGTACATTCTGGTCTGTACAATCTGGAGCTGTCAATAATACGCCTGTGTAGGCCAGACATGTGGCAGAACTGTGTGCACACATACACGCACACAGCAGAAACATCTGTAGGACACCGCAACACCCACATGCATAACAACTACACATGTCCAATCAGATCACTGGCCCTAGCTCAAACACATGATGTCATCCACTGGTGCAGCCTATGCCCCTGACAAACATTATCACCCTGTGCATATGACGATGCCTGTGCCACATCCCTGTCATCCACACCATCGGTGCAGGGACATGCTCATATGGTCTGATGCACAGGGTGAACAGAATAGCGAGAAGTGTATATTACATTTGTTGTGTGCTGTTGACACGCACCAGACATGCCATGTAGTACAGGTTTAGAATGCATCGTTATATGTTCACAGTATGTGTCTTGGTAACAACAGTAACAGCATGTTGGTAATTATGCCCTGCTTCCCTCCTTAAGGTCTAATTGCATGTGCCATTATGTTATAGTGTTTGCAGTTAGAGTGCATTGTTGTTGTATGTTCACAGTATGTGTCTTGGTAACAACAGTAACAGCATGTTGGTAATGATGCCCTGCTTCCCTCCTTATGGTCTACTTGCATGTGCCAATAAGTAGCAGTGTTTGCAGTTTCCCATGTGTAAATGTGGAGTACTCACAGGCATATATGGCAATACCAGCATGCTATACGTAGCCTCAACCTCACTGTTAGAAAGGCTACCATTCCACAGATGAGCACACATCTACTGATCCAGAAGCATGTGAGCTGTTTAATACGCTACAGTGGCTAGACGTGACATCCATACTGGGTTACATCACAGTTATGGTGACATGGTGCAGGGGATTTACACAGCAGTCTGGCTGATGTCAACGTTAGAGGCCAGTTGATAGCATGAGGCCTCACTGTGTAGCAGTAATACACAGTCACATTACAGGATGAGACCATGCACAGACATACACAGAAACACACGGTAACATGCCCATACTCATGGGGTCAACTACACTATAATACACACTCAATAGTGTTGAGGTGAGGACCCCTGCCTATGTGGTAATCACCTTCACAGTACTGTGCACCCACATGTCGCAACACAGAGAATGAACATGTACAGGTAGCCATTAAGGCTGAGACCGATGGCATCAACAGGGTAGTAGACTGCATCACCATGAGGGGTTAGGGATCCTGTCTGTTCTGTATGGTAGCATACACCCTCACTCCATGCACCAGACAGCCATACATACATACATACATGCACCCACACTGTGGAGTCCACAAATGTCATTCACATACAGACAGCTGACATGTGTGTGATACACACACCACCCCTGCCTATGTCTTGCTTTCTACACTGCAGTATGTACAGATCTCTACAACAGTGTACAGGGGTGTGTAACAATTGGGATGTATTCCCCACCATACATGGCATATATGGTCACACAAGCAAACACACATGGCAGTACTGTGAATCATACACCTGCTATATGATGATACGTCTGACAGACATGCAGCTGTATTGGCCGCATTATGTGTACCAACGCTACCTTCGGCAATTGTGCTACTATATGCACACGGGAGGACGTAAGTGTTACAGGTGTCAAGTGATGTCAGTAACACCCTGACCGCTGTGTAGGTTGTATGTCTTCACCTTCAAGTAACAGTAACATAGCATACTGTTTGCACATGTAATGGTAGGATGGCTTGTGGCACACCTGTGAGCTGTCTTCAGCAAACATCCATCTGCAAAGGTGGACTACCACTTTATGTACACACATCCATCCATACCTGATGTACATCCTGCCATACTGTCAGTATTTCACCATATACAGGTGTCAACGATGGGGCTGCATTGAAACTGCATGTTGCAGTTAGACACAGATGAACGACATACATCAGCTACTGCACATGCATGGTAGCTGCATGCACACCACTACGTGTACATGTGTGTTGGTCCTACACTCCTGTCATGTAGCCATGTTTGCATCCATTGCAATTAGTGGACATGTGTGATGACATACATGACACATGAACTGTTGTATGATATGTTGGTTGTCATAGGTAACTAGTACAGAGGGAATGTTACCTCAGTCAACATTGCTACCGTATGTATTGTTAGCATTCAACAGCCATGGACCTACCTTCCATGTGCATGCGTGTGATTGCTGTAGCCACTTGTCTGCACATAGGACAGCAAAAGCTATGCTATGTACATATGTGTTGTGTGTGTGTGGGCCATGTACATATCCACTGCGATTACATGTATGTCATATCCAAACATGAGTGTTTTTTGGTGTACAGCAACAGTTATCTGTTACAGCTTTGTAAGATCCAGGGTCCCTGTTATGTGTAGAGCTGACCTGGTTATGAACAGTGGTATCATTGCATTGCATACCACATGATGGAACCCTGTCAGTACATGTGTAGTCTGCACAGTTGCTGTAGACCTATGTACAGTCCACTGGTCATGAGTAACATGGTGTTGTAGTAATGTATGGATGTGTGTTGCTGGTCCAAGGACATGGTGTTGTCTGAGGGCTACATAGTAGAATGCGGCATGTACCACTGTGATCTGCACCTGAGACATCTGTGATGACTCTTGAGTGTGTACTGGTCAGTACATGTGAGTGACCTTCCTGTACATGGGGACAGTAACACCTGGAGTGGTCTGTCACGGTCTTATGGCCCACATGTCTGTATCTGAGGTATACGGTGGTAGCGCTATTGTGCACAACTGTGCCATATGCCAGGTGCTCCTCACTGCAGAGATGTCCATATTCCCCATTGTTGGATCTGGATTGTCAGCTGTGATTACGAATGCTACACAGCTAGCACTGATGACCGGTGTCTGATATATGTAGTGCAGCGTTCGTGCTAACAATGTTCACTATCGACACACTGTGCCCTTCCATGTTTAGAATCCGTGGGCATACAAGACAGTCCTTCGCTACTACTAAGTGTGTGAGCATGCCCAGTATGCCGTTGTGTAGATGGACACACAGTACATTCCAAATGGACGATTGGTACTAAGTGTGAGAGCATGCCCAGTGACATGTCGGTTATGGTGGGAGGGAGTGTGGGAGGGTGGCCTAATGGTTAAAGTGTTTGCCTTACAAACACAGGGTGCAGGGTTTGAGTCTCACAAGGGATAATTGGCTAGGCTTAAAATGACCCACAAGGGCAGTTAGCCTAGTACTAATCTATGAACCTATGAACCTATTATGTGCCTCTGTGTATGGGCATGACCACTGAAATCCTGTATAGCGATAGTGGTCATCCAGGCAACAGATGTCCATACCCCACGTCAGGATGGATTACTACACTGAACACACTGGTTGACTGTCTTGAAGAGTGTACTGTCTGGCACATCTTGTATCTATTTAGTGTTGTAGTAGTGCTCCATAGATAGGCAGTTGTCCCACTCACACCACTGCCATGTGTTTGTCTACTTCTACCTTGGGACAGTAATATGCTTTTAGACTGCTCACTCTCCATACATTCCCTATCGGCGCCTTTGCCTTTGCTGTTGATGTCATCCACCTAGAAGTATGCCTCTGGGGAGGGCTGTGTTCCAGTAATCTCAGTAGCGTGTTCTGTAACTGCATAATGCTGTAGTGTGATAAGGTAGTTAGGTGTATGTTCAACTCTCAGCCTTGCCAAGTGTGTGTGTTTCCAGCTGCCTGGGGACAGAGTAATGCTTTTAGATGGCTCACTCTCCATACATTCCCTATTGGCGTCTTTGCCTTTGCTGAGTATGTCATCCACCTAGAAGTATGCCTCTGGGAGTACCATGTTACAGTAATCTTGGTAGCGCGTTCTGTAACTGCGTAATGCTGTAGTGTAATAAAGTAGTTAGGTGTATGTTCTTTAAACAACAACATCCAGGCATTGGCAAATGCTCAACAGCAGATTGCTGATGTTCTGGACAGGCAATTGGGTGACATGGTTGGAATCCTTGACCGTGGCATGGCAATCCATGAGCGTGAGCTGTCTGTGCTGGAACATCTGGTTGGAGTGAGGCATAGGCCACATGGACGTAGGCCAGCTACACCACCTGGTGCAGGTCAACGTGAATGAGCCACCTCTCATGCCCGCTCCCACAGTGCCTGTAGCAGTAGCAGTGCAGCTGGTGCTGTGCTGTCCACACCAGGACACAGCAGGCCACGTGGACATGGCCCTGGACATTCACAGTGGGGACACAGTTCCAGTGGATATGTGTCATTGGACAGTAGCCAATCTGTACCTCTGCCTAGTAGTGCCTGTGCAACCCCTGGCAGGCACAGGTCACATGACCATGGCCTGACACAGTGACCTGTACATCCTGGCCTGGACAATATGGAGCTGTCAATAATACCCCTGTGTAGGCCGGACACATGGCAGAACTGTGTGCACACATACATGCACACAGCAGAAACATCTGTAGGGCACCGCAACACCCACATGCATAACAACCACATGTCCAATCAGATCAACCCACACACATGATGTCTTCCAATGGTGCAGCCTATGCCCCTGGCAAACATTATCACCCTGTGCATATAATGATGCCTGTGCCACATCCCTGTCATCCAAACCATCGGTGCAGGGACATGCTCATATGGTCTGATGCACAGGGTGAACAGAATAGTGGGAAGTGTATATTACATTTGTTGTGTACTGTTGACATGCACAAGACATACCATGTAGTACAGGTTTAGAATGCATTGTTATATGTTCACAGTATGTGTCTTGGTAACAACAGTAACAGCATGTTGGTAATTATGCCCTGCTTCCCTCCTTAAGGTCTAATTGCATGTGCCATTATGTTACAGTGTTTGCAGTTAGAGTGCATTGTTGTATGTTCACAGTATGTGTCTTGTTAACAACAGTAACAGCATGTTGGTAATGATGCCCTGCTTCCGTTCTTAAGGTCTACTTGCATGTGCCAATAAGTAGCAGTGTTTGCAGTTTCCCATGTGTAAATGTGGAGTACTCACAGGCATATATGGCAATATCAGCATGCTATACATAGCCTCAACCTCACTGTTAGAAAGGCTACCATTCCACAGATGAGCACACATCTACTGATCCAGAAGCATGTGAGCTGTTTAGTAGGCTACAGTGGCTAGAGACGTGACATCCATACCGGGTCACATCACAGGTATGGTGACATGGTGCAGGGAGTTTACACAGCGGTCTGGCTGATGTCAGCGTTAGAGGTCAGTTGATAGCATGAGGCCTCACTGTGTAGCAGTAATACACCGTCAAATTACAGGATGAGAACACGCACAGACATACACAGATACACACAGTAACATGCCCACAATCATGGGGTCAACTACACTATAACGCACACTCAATAGTGTTGAGGTGAGGACCCCTGCCTATATGGTAATCACCTTCACAGTACTGTGCACCCACATGAAGTGACACAGAGAATGAACATGTACAGGTAGCCATTAAGGCTGAGACCGATGGCATCAACAGGGTTGTAGACTGCATCACCATGAGAGGTTAGGGATCCTGTCTGTTCTCTATGGTAGCATAGAGTATGCCCAGTATGCTATTGTGTAGATGGACACACAGTACATTCCAAACTGTGCCCTTCTGTGTTTAGAATCCGTGTGCATACAAGATAGCCCTTTGCTACTACTAAGTGTGTGAGCATGCCCAGTATGCCATTGTGTAGATGGACACACAGTAAATTCCAAACGGACGTCTGTTACTAAGTGCGTGAGCATGCCCAGTGACACCTTGTGTCTGTTATGTGCCTCTGTGTATGGGCATGACCATTGAAATCCTGTATAGCGATAGTGGTCATCCAGGCAACAGATGTTCATACCCGTCAGGATGGATTCCTACATTGAACACACTGGTTGACTGTCTTGAAGGGTGTACTGTTTGGCACGTCTCGTATCTATGTAGTGTTGTAATAGTGCTTCATAGATAGGCAGTTGTCCCGCTCACACCACTGCCGTGTGTTTGTCCACGTCTACCTTGGGACAGTAATATGCTTTTAGGCTGCTCACTCTCCATACATTCCCTATCGGCGTCTTTGCCTTTGCTGATGATGTCATCCACCTAGAAGTATGCCTCTGGGGAGGGCTGTGTTCCAGTAATCTCGGTAGCGTGTTCTGTAACTGTGTAATGCTGTAGTGTAATAAGGTAGTTAGGTGTATGTTCGACTCCCAGCCATGCCAAGTGTGTGTGTTTCCAGCTGCCTGGGGACAGAGTAATGCTTTTAGACGGCTCACTCTCCATACATTCCCTATTGGCATCTTTGCCTTTGCTGAGTATGTCATCCACCTAGAAGTATGCCTGTGGGAGTACTGTGTTCCAGTAATCTCGGTAGTGCGTTCTGTAACTCCGTAATGCTGTAGTGTGATAAGGTAGTTAGGTGTATGTTCGACTCCCAGCCCTGCCAAGT
Organism: Protopterus annectens; assembly: GCF_019279795.1. Classification (NCBI taxonomy): domain Eukaryota; kingdom Metazoa; phylum Chordata; order Ceratodontiformes; family Protopteridae; genus Protopterus; species Protopterus annectens. The sequence goes on along the minus strand of NC_056736.1, from coordinate 145,279,488 downwards.
CTGTGTGTGTTTCCAGCTGCCTAGAGACAGAGTAATGCTTTTAGATGGCTCACTCTCCATAGATTCCCTATCGGCATCTTTGCCTTTGCTGATGATGTCATCCACCTAGAAGTAAGCCTCTGGGAGTGCTGTGTTGCAGTAATCTTGGTAGCACGTTCTGTAACTGTGTAATGCTGTAGTGTGATAACGTAGTTAGGTGTATGTTTGACTTCCAGTCCTGGCAAGTGTGTTTGTGTGTATTTTCAGCTGTCTGGAGACAGAGTAATGCTTTTAGATGCTCACACTCCATACATTCCCTATCGGCGTCTTTGCCTTTACTGATGATGTCATCCACCTAGAAGTATGCCTCTGGGAATGCTGTCTTTCAGTAATCTTGGTAGTGTGTTCTGCAACTGCGTAATGCTGTAGTGTGATAATGGAGTTAGGTGTATGTTTAACTCCCAGCCCTGCCAAGTATGTGTGTGTGTGTGTGTGTGTTTTTCCAGCTGCCTGGGGACAGAGTAATGCTTTTAGATGGCTCACTCTCCATACATTCCATATCGACGTCTTTGCCTTTGCTGATGATGTCATCCAACTAGAAGTATGCCTCTGGGAATGCTCTGTTTCAGTAATCTCGGTAGCGCGTTCTGTAACTGCGTAATGCTGTAGTGTGATAAGGTAGTTAGGTGTATGTTCGACTTCCAGCCCTGCCAACTGTGTGTGTATCTGTGTGTTTAGAGCTGCCTGGGGACAGAGTAATGCTTTTAGACTGCTCACTCTCCATCCCTTCCCTATCAGCGTCTTTGCCTTTGCTGATGATGCCATCCACCTATAAGTATGTCTCTGGGAGTGCGGTGATGCTGAAACTCGGTAATACGTTCTGTTACTGCGTAATGCTGTAGTGTGGTAGACTAGACAGATAGGTGCTCGATTCCAAGGCATGGCAGGTGTGTGTGTTTGGCAGTTATACCCTATGTGTTGGTATCTGTGGGTGGCTAGCTGCAGGATGTGTTCAGTTTGTTTTGTTGCTGACCTATATAGTGTCCACAGCCCGCATATTCTGCCAAGACATTGGGTTGTCAACACATATATTCGCCAATAGGTCTGGTGAGTAAATGGCAGCAGCCCTACTCTTACCCTTAACACAGTCTGACCCGTGTGACACAACAGAACACACATGCCTTGATAGTAACAACACTACATGATGCAGGTGGCACATATAGTTTCCTTTTCATGCCTGTCTAATGCTTTGCTGTCATGTGGTCTGCTGTTGTGATATAAATGCAATATCTACATATATGTGTACATGTATATGTGTGTATATATATCTATGTATATATGTATACAAATAATATATATGATATATCTAGATATAGAGAGATAGACATAGATATAAACATATATGTCTGGGGACATCAGCACTATTGAATGTTTGTGCATTAGACTGAATGTGTGTGCTGTCTTCTCTGGAAGCTATGATGATTCCGATATATGGCTTCTGACACAGCTGTACCACACCTTTGCCAATATGGACATCCCCTACAGTGTCCTAGTGGGGGATGCTGGGTAACCACTGGTGTCATGGCTGATGACACCCATCAGCAATGCACACCCACCTGAACACTCATACCATAATGAGGTGGATGCACAGGGAAGACATATAGATGAGCATGTGTTTGGGATGCTCAGTTCACGGGTCTGGTATCCGGACACATCCGGTGGAGCCCTGCAGTATTCACTAGCTACATGCACACAATTTGTTATGGTATTTGCTATTCTACACAATCTGATCCTGCAGTAACAGTTGCAGCAGTAACAGCATGGGGCAGGGCCACACAGCCCAACACCACTGCCAAGGCCTGTACAGGCACAGTGTGACTTGCCGAAGGAACTACCTGAGCAGGGCCCAGTCGGCGAAAGGCCATGCACAGTATGACCTGCCCTTGGCAAAGAGGCAATACAAGGCATATGCACTGACACAGTAGGTACCCACGGATTTCCCCTCTCTGACCCACACACAGTGCAATGGATGCCAAACATGACACTACCTGTGCTCGGCCATGTATAGGAGGTGCACTGTGTGCATCCGACATAGGCAGTCCTCCAGCACCATCCTCGGGTCCAGAACACCCCCAGGATACGTCTATCGACCTAAAAATTGGCAGTTGTATTAGAATGTGTATTTACCCATTGCTATGGTATGTATGTGAGCATACAAGAGACTTTGGTGGCCGACTGTTAGGGCAGCAGACAGTACACATCCATAGTGGCACCATGACATCTGTAGCACATACGGGGGTCACAATGGTAGCCAGTACTACACAGGGTGTCCTAACACACTGCAGATTATGGGCTGAACATCATGTGTGTCCGTGCAGCCCACACACGTTCCATGCAGCTGGACAGGTATTGACCAATACAGACAAATGATATACAATGGCCTATGGATATGCCCAATGAATGACCCCAACCTCCAAAGACATACACAGACTACAGCAGGCCAGGCAGTTTGATGTAGGTTGTGAAAGCTAGGACGTCCAACACCACTGTGCTGGTATTAAACGCTGGGATCTGACGTACACTGGTATCCCTCCAACCAGCAATTTAGGTAGGTCCACACATTGACATGGAGTTCCTGGCATACCAGTACAGTAGCAGCAGATGTGTACAACTGTCAGCTGTGCCCCCCGTCCAATCTACACATGTGAGAGTCATGTGCACCACACACGATGCTGTGTAGGACTGTGGATGCGGTTAGATGTCCCTCCACACTATGCAGACATGTAGCAACTGTCAATGCCACATGATCATTAGCTACCCTGCAGACACATCATGACACCTGTCTGTGTAGAATGGAGGGGTTGGCAACACAGTACTGACTATCTGGACATGTGACACATGCGATACAGTTGTCCATACTTGGCATGCTCACACACATGACGGTATGATGGTAATGTCGGTCGACAACATCCGTAACAGTCATACTGGGCATGCTCACACACTGACACGCAGGACGGCCAGGCATGCATACACCAGTCATCCGGACATATCTGCCAGTACATTGCTATACTGTTGGATGACTGCACTGTATGGTGTGTCTGGTCTATTGTCTGTACATATGCCATGGTCTATTGTTAATTCACATGAGCTATGTGCACAGGGTACTGCTACCAACACATGAATAGGGCAGTTCTTTGTTTGCTGACAGACCGACGCCTTTGGATACGGACTGGGTAAGGCACATTCCAGCACGTGGGAGCAGTTGTGCATGGGTTTGCACATTGTTAAGCACTGCTGACCTCTGGTAACAGCACCTTTTACCCATTTAGACTCCACATTTCTTTGACAGTGCACTACTGGCATACTGGTAGACAAACACGCTTACAGCCACTCACTCACCAACATTTCTGCTTACATTTGTCACTCACGCTGGGTGTGTGCGATCCCTTGTGATGCGTATTACATTGGACTAAATGACTACAGTATCGGGTATGTCTAACCATTTGACGATGGCAGGCATTCGACTGTATGGACTCGGCAGCCTGTCCAGTGACGTAGTCATATTATATGCGTGTTCCTCAAACAATCTGCTCCCATCTGCCTGATACATGGGAACCAATACTCTGCAATGTTGACATGTGAATATGATTTTGTAAACGCAGCTGTCCGGCGAGTCATGCTACCGCATACCTACTGTAAATTTTCCACCTTTCAGATTGCACAATAGGAGACTATAGGAGTAACACCTTTCCCACTTTGCATGGGACAGTCCCTCATTAGGCATATGTCATGTGATGATACTCTAGCCATTGCAACTGTCCTGATTAGGGGACATTCTCATATTCTACATGTCTGTAGTGGTTGCTTGTTACAGGTCTTGTATACCTGACACGTCGATATGTTATATGTAGTAGCATAAGCAACTTTACTGCTGCTAGACTACGCTTTGATTTGTGCTGATATGTATATTTCTGTACTATACATGGCTTTAGGTATGTTCTGCCCTGGTACGTCTGACATTTCTACAGAGCATGTCCCACTTTGGCCATTCAGAATGGTCGCGGCCCTATAGATCCTATATGTAGAGCTATCACATGTGTCAAGGCAACACATACCCACAGCCATAGTAAACTGACTACTTCCACGGTTTGCATACATTAAGGTTATTCTTGTAGCATTTTAATTGCTAATACTGTTTCCTATTACATGTAGTTGTTTCTGATACAACAAATTAATTTCTGACACCACTACACACAATATATGGCCTCCTTTCCCAAACTCACAGGTCATGTGCCATAACATTCATTTTGCAGGACACAACTGCCCAAACGGGTGTGTCCCTCAAAGGCGTACGGGTGTGGAACCTTATCTATTATGCTATCATCTACCTAAGGTGGTCAGCAAATTATGCACTTTCCATCACTAGCAGACCTCACATACCAATGGGGGAGAATGAACACTGTATGAGGAACACTGCATAACACCATGTTGGACACATTTAGATGACTGGTTCTATTAACCAGACACATTGACAGTCACAGAGCATATGTATTCATTCACGTTTGTCGAGGTGCATGCTGTTTATGACTCATACATGTTGTCATTTGTCATTACCTGTATTCCGCCACCTGTCCACCTAATATCACTAGTTCTGGAAGTGTTTAGTTGGACTTTGTTACATTCTGATTCATAACTATGGACGTCCATGCTAATCGGGTACACGGCACTGATTTGGTCTCTATGTATTCCCCTGATGGTTTTCAGACTATCCGGTAGATGTGCTCTTCAGGTTTGGGATGTATAGGCATTTGCTATGCCCACATAGGAATATTAATGACTTCCACTGGGCGGGCCTACTACATCTCTGCCAACTAGCACCTGCACACTTAAGCCCATTATTACATACCCATGGTCCACATACCTGGCACCCCTCTACAGCACTCATGACAAATACTTACTGTGCAGAAAAAAATGGAGCCAGCAATCAGTGACTAAAATGAATCTATTGAAAAAATAACATTCCAGCAAGTACAAACAGACCGGTTTCGGCTGGTAAATTACACAGCCTTCTTCAGTGTATACAAAAAATGCAATACATGCTGTTTAAATAATCAACACATGGATCCCATTGGCTAGATACTTATAAATATTCATTGAGACCAGGGTGAAAGAGGCCACCCAGTTTGATTATCCACTTTTTTTCTTTGCAATTTAAAATATTATGCCAACCAGTTTTGTTTTTACGATCACCTTGTATTATATCAATTATAGTAAACATAAATTTTGCTGTTGGATGAACCAACTGGTGTTTGTATAGAGCATTAGTCACCTTTTTATGTTTTATGTTACTATAATGTTCAGAAATACGTAATCTGATACACCTGGAAGGTTGCCCAATATAGAATGCTCCGCAGCTACATGTGGCAATATAAATGGCCCAATCACTACTACAATTCACAAAAATATTTAAATCAAAAACTTTGGGGCAATTTCTACTTGAGAACTCCTTGGTTGTGGAGACATATTTACAATTAATGCAGTGGCCACAAGGAAAACACCCACATAAGATATGACCTGACAAAGTTTTCTGTACCATGCTAGTATATTTATTATCACTACATTTGTAATGATTAAAATAGGATTTGAGCTTTTTACCATTCCTATATGAAAACATACATTTGTCAGGGATGATGTTTGCAACATCAGGGTCGCATTGCAAGATATTCCAATGTTTCCGAACACTCCCCAGTAAACAATTGGTATTGCGACCATAAGTTGCTATGAATCTCAATGGTTGAGAGGATTTATCAGATTGTTCCCTATATTTGAGTAACTCAGTGCGTTGCATATTATTGACCTGACGTTTAGCAACTGCAATAGTGCCAGCATTATAACCCCTTTGTTTGAATCTATGTGTAAGATCAATTTGGTTCCTATAGAATGTAGATTGTTCAGAACAGATACGTTTGGCTCTGATGAATTGGGACTTGGGTATGTTCCTAGCTATGTGTGGAGCATGGTAGCTGGAGGCATGTAATAGGGGGTTGTGTTGTGGGAACTTTCTATACATTTCCGATTCTAATGTACCATCAGGTAGTTTCCGTAATAATACATCCAAGAATGTTATATTATTGATGTCATGTTGTTCCGTGAAACATAAACCCCAATCGTTATTATTCAGATAACAGACAAACTCATTAAGCCTAGACTCTGTACCCCTCCAGACAAGCCATATATCGTCCAAATAACGTCTCCATATATCCATATCTGGAAGAAAAATGTTCCTAGTAGGATTGTAAATCATCTCTATTTCTACATAAGCCATGAAATGGTCAGCATATATGGGGGCAAAAGATGCCCCCATAGCCGTACCTTTAGTTTGCCAGAAACATATGTCTTTGTAGTAAAAGACGTTACAGGTAAGAACATACCTGGCCATGTCCACCAGAAAGGAAATGAATGTAGAACTATACAAGTTAGTATTGTTGAGCCAGTATGCCAATGCCTTAAGACCTGCCTGATGTGGAATATTGGTATATAATGCGCTCACATCAAGCGTACACAAGAACCAATCGGCTTCCAGTTGTGTATCTGATATAATTTGCAAGAAGTTTGTGGTGTCTTGTAACCTGGAACAAATGAAAGGTAACAGAGGTTTGAGATATTTGGTCAAAAACAATGATAAGGGCTCCATCAAATAGTTTCTGCCAGAAACTATTGGTCTTCCTGGAGGATGCTTAGCATCTTTATGAATCTTGGGCAGAAAATAGATGTATTGAGCACTAGGATCCTTAATAGTCAATTGTTGTAATGTGTCATTAGAAATGACCCCTCTATCATTTGCATCCTTTAAGAACCGTTCTATACATTTAATGAATCTACCCATAGGATCCACCCCCATATGTGTATAGTATCTTGCATCAAACAATTGCCTACGGGCTTCCTTATCATAATCTATCCAGTTTTGGACCACTACAGCTCCACCTTTGTCAGCAGATGTTATTACAATTTGTTTGTTCTTCTGAAGTTCCAAAATGGCCCGTCTCTCAGTAGAGGTTATGTTGTTATGTTTAAAAGCAGTTTCAGAACTGAGAAAATGTATGTCTTTAAGTACACTATTTTGGAACTGTTGAACAACCGCATGCATAGGCGGAGTGAAATTAGATTTATGATATATAAATTTACCACAATCAGAATTGAAACCAGAGTCACCAAAAAAACATTCTTAAATTGATGATCTACAGAATTGAATCAAATCTTGTGCCAATATATCTTCAGATATGATGGAGCCAGGTATAAAATTTAGACCTTTATTCAGAAGCTGGATATGTACATCAGACAGATCATAGTTAGACAAATTCAGAATGTTATTTTCAATACAACAATTCAATTTCCTAATGCCATCTCCAGTAACCCCTGTAGATTGTGCACTTTTCCTGTGTTTGCGCCCCCCACGTCTACGTGTGTTCCTAAAGGGACACTTCCAGAACTTCTTTTGGGGGATGGAGACCCTGTTGCTACCAGGGATTCGTTGTCAGTACCTGAGGACGTATCATCAAAAGATGAAATACCATCAGATGTATTCTTACGCAAAATAGACCTGGGTCTTTTTCTCTTTCTAACAGACGTAGGGAGATTATTAAATCTCACATGTTTGGTCTGAAATAGGAATGGGTTCCCATGGGAATAATCCTCCTGATCCCTGGTAAATTTCTTCATTTTCCTGGAACATAATTCAGCATCAAACTTTTTCAAATCTGAACCAACTTTACTTAGTTTAGCCTCAAAAGAGGATTCTTGTTCATAACATTTCAATTTGTCAGCCAGGACATTAATCTCTGCTAGCCCCCTATCAATAGCCCTATTATGGAATTTGTATAATTCAACTACAAAAGACATCGTAGCTTCATGCTGTATTTTTGACCATTGGGTATTCAATTCAACATCCACATTATTTACATGTGGAATAGTACGTACCCTCAACCCCCTAGGGGTAATATTGGCAGCCTGGTAGGCCTTGAAAAGCTTGCTGTGCCACACATTGGCACGTAATGCTCTGAGTTGTCTATTAAGATCCTCAATTAGTTTCTGGCTCGATAGGTCAGGGCTAGTGTTGTCAACACAATCAGCATTTGCACTATTCAAAGAGCCCAATCCAAAAGCCCCAATGTCTTCCCTATCAGCCACCAATCCAGAAATAAGATTAGATAGATCCATAATGGTATAAATTTGAAACCTTGTACTTATTCAAAAAGCTGTCAATGATGGTCAATATAAAAATACCACGACAGCAAAATGAAAAATATTGTAAAGGACAATAGCAGCAAAAGAACCAATCACAATGGTAAAAAGGCTGCGTCCAAACCTAATATTCTAAGGTCAAACTAATAGATCAGAATTATACCAAAGGACTTGAATGGGAACAATACAGCAAGTAACCACCCAAGCTCACAATGAAATGTAAATAAGTTTGATGCTGACCCACAATCCAAGCAATGAAAACAAAAACCTAAAGATATGTACTTATTAATAAAAAATTATATTGTTATAACCAGAGATCAGAAGGATATACCCATTAACACCCAAAAATGGAGAACCTAATGCTGATCAGAACAGATATGATAATGCAAGTTGACTAATATCACCACTTCAAAAGTATTGGTGAAGATATACTTATTGATAAAGAAATACTGTTATGGCCAGAAGTCGAAAAAACATACCCATTGGCATCATAGAAATAAAAATCTGATGCTGATAAAACGGGTATAATAATGCAAGTAGACTGAAATCACCCCTTAAAACATATTGTGTTCCCATGTAATTTGTGCATCAATAATATATAGTTCAAAAGCTAAATGGTAATCATGCACATTAAATGAAAGGGAACAAATTGTTGGTAATATGGAAACTATAGTGACCTTGCCTATACCTGAAATTGTTATAAAATTCAGGAAATTGGAACCCTACAGTTGTTAATATACAATGGAGCTCTAAAATCCACCAAAAAATGTGAACCAATACATACAGAGCTTGACAAAATCCCCACCGAACAAACAATATGCAGTAGGGATATATATTTTTATGAAAGATCTAAAAAGTAGGCATCAATTATATTTATGTCACAAAATGTATCATAAACCACAAGCCAAATGTGGAAAATTGGACAAACAATTGTTACGTATCTTGTTCTAAATAGAAAACTGAAGTGTAGTTAATAAACCACCAATATATAATTCCGGCATGAAAGTTATAAACTGCTACCATTATACTGAACCAAAAAATGATTCAAATTGTGAAAAACAGTTTAAAGAATTCTGCCCAAATGTTAATACATGATGTGAAATAGAATAACCCTCAATACAGTGAAAATCACCAATCATAAGCCTACTGATCTATATGTATTAATCCTAATATGATTAACCCTCATGCAAATTCCCAAAAAAGCCCCTCAAACATGAAAGAAAAAATATTAGAAAGTACAATGTTCTTCACAAATACTTACTGTGAGCGCAGCTGGGGTATGAGCACACCCCTACACATTGCCCACTCTCCCCGTCTCGGGACACATGTCGTACATTTTGTCAACCCATGTATTATCACACTTGCACAACCTACT